>NW_011889310.1:757787-839240 GCF_000151845.1 Pteropus vampyrus
TTCCAACAGAGATGCCCTTGACTGGGCTGTGACTCGTGAGTCCCTAGGGATAGCCTGTATGCCTCACAGTATGCCAAGCCAGAGCAGAAAGTCTTTGGAGTTTGTAGCCTGGGGTAGGGATAGAACAAACTGCACTCCAGTGCCAAGGCCTGGGCCTGGCTGCCATCTGACGCTCTCATACTCCTACAACTTCTATACTAGTGTGACTGATTTCTTCAGATGTCTTCTTCCCCCATTATACCAGGACCTATATCTCAGTCACTTCTGTCACCCCCATCCCAGTCCTCAAGGAATCTGCCAGCCATATCAGAAGATGCCTTCTTTCTCACTGGGCAAATGGCACTTATTCTGCCCCTCATCCCACTTCCTTCCACTAGGTATGTCCTAGTTTATCAGGGTCTTTCTCAGTGTAAGGTCCAGAACTAGCCAGAATGTCTGGCTGGCATCCGGCCAGAGCGGAGCAGAGGGGAACTGAACACACCAGACACTGCCAACCACTTGACATCTAGCATCGCATTGAATCCTCCTAACAGCACTTTGAAGTAGTTTCTGTTATTGTACTCACTGAAAAGACGAAAAAGACCATCTGAGTCTCACAGGGGTTAAGGAATTTGCCAAAGTCACAGAGAGTTAAAAATCTAATCAGACGATCTGGTTCCAGAGCCTATGCCTTACACACTAAATTGTAGAAGAGAGCAGCACATTCGCCTTCCTTGTTCTGAATACATTGCCTCTGTTGATACAGCCCAAAGCCCTGATTGCGTATCTGGCCACTCTACTGTGGTAACAACTCATACTGAGTGGTTGAGACTATTCTTGCCCATCTCCGTGTCTTGCCCTATGTGTTCTCTGGGCTTTGGTTCAGAGTCCCTTGGTCTCCATTGCCAAGGTCCTCTCTTCCAACTGAGCCATGCATGTGCAGGTCCCTCCCTCTCCCTGCTCCATGCCCCTGGAAGCCAACATGATCATTGAGGAGAGAGAAGTTAGAACACAGCAGGGAGGCAAAGGGGCTGATGCGCAGAGCTGTGAACTGGCAACAGCTAAATTGAGAGCAATTCCTGGAAATCAGGAAACAACTATTGAGGCCAAAGGCATCGAAATTAAATCGGCCTTTCAAACAAACAAGTCCATCTCCGCAGGCATCAAATGTGATTCTGCAAGGTTCTAAGACAAGCTTTAAATGAGATAAAGTCTTCCAGCACAGGTTGGGTTGGGCTCCTGCGGGCAGTGTTGGATCATCAGCAAGAACCATTACCATGATCTTGTTGGAATTGCAAGCCATTGAAGGAAATTGGGAGCGGAGAATGTGGGCCTCAGGTTCTATCTATGCCCAGGACCCAACCGTCCTGCAGGGGCAGGAACTGTGTCATCTGAAAAATGGTGGTGGTGTGTGTGTCGGGGGGTAAGAAACAGCAGCTTCAGTACAGCCTGGTTGGTGTCAGGGAGACTTTCTCCCTCTCAAGGATTCTTCCAGCCCTAGGAACTGAAATTCCTGGGGTTGGGGTAGTCCAGAAGTATAACTGCTTTTCCCTACTCGTGAAATCAGATCACTTTTAAGAAACATGGACAAAAATCCATACAATGGTGATGTTCCTTGGGGACTCAAAAAAGGCAAAATATGCTCCATGAACGTTGAGCATTTACAGCTGCAGCCATATGGCATTTTCCAGTTTTACATTCTGGGCATCGGAGCTAAATCCTTGCAATCCGGTACAATTCGACGAGTGACCCGTACCCCAGTAATAAACAAGGTTGAACTGCGGGGAAGTGGAGAGGAAAGACTTGGTATCATTGGGGAGCTCACAGATGAGGAAGCACCTCCTTCTAATATAAAATCCGGCCTGCTAAGTGCTGGAGGAAATGTTCTGAGAGCGGGCTCAGGAAGTTCATAGAAAAACATATATATATATTTTCACTTAAAAACCTGGGAAGCCTTCCTGGAAGAGGCAGAGGTTGACCTGGGCTTTGGAGAATAAGTATTTCAGTGGCCAGAGACGGTGATGAGGGCATTCCCACTGCAGGAGAGAGCATGGGCAAGGGCATGGAAGGACATACTTGGATAATGGCGAATAACCCACTTGACCGGTACCCTTTGTCTTGGGCCAACAGCATAGGCTGAGGTCGGCCTGATTCTGTAGGTGTCAGGAAGCCATCAAAGGTCATGATTAAGGGAGGTGGCATGAGCAGATGTATCTATAGCCTCAAGCAGCTTTTCTCAGAGTAAGATCTGTGGACCCCTGGAGGTTCCCAAGATCCTTTTAGAAGATCTGCGAGGTCAAAACTCTTTTCGCAATAACACTAAAATGTTTTTTTGACTTTTCCACTGAGTCGACATTGGCACCGAGAATGCAAAAGCAGTGGTGGGTAAAACAGCAGATGCCTGGGCATGAATCAGGGCGGTGGCACCAAATCGTACTAGTTGTTATTGGATTCTCCACCGCCACGCACTTGCAGTTAAAAATAAAAAGCCAGCCTCACTTAAGAATATCGTTAGCGAAGCAGTAATAATTAACTTTATAAAGTATCTATATTTCAAAAATTCCGTGTGACGAAATGGGAAATCTGCCTAAAGCACTTGTGCCGGAAACCACAGTGCGATGGTTGACTCAAGGCAAAGCACTCATGCGATTATTTGAGTTCTGAGCTGAACTGGCTGATTTCTCATAGAACATCATATTTACTTGAAGGAATGACTAATGTTACTCAGATTTGGGTATTTGGCAGGCATATTCTCATAAATGAACGAAGTGAGCCCATTACTTCAAGGAAAACAACTGACAGTAATTTTTGCCAATGATAAAATTTCAGCTTTGAAGCAAAAATTAGAATTTTGAAAAGCTTGGATCTACCACTGTGAGCCTGACAGCTTCCCAATACTTAAAGACTTTTTCCAATAAGATGGGTGGCTATAGGAACAAATGTGATTTTTTTTTGATATTGTAGAATGAAATTTGTCAACATAGGGAAGCTATGTATAAATCAGGGCATCCATATTGTCCAACTGACCAAATGCATGATGTTCACAAACCACAAATGAGAGAAAGACCCGAAAGATAAGAGTCCTTGGAGTTTAATGGAACTGAGTATGAAAAGTTCACTGATAAATATTCTACATTGCACTTAACCTGTAAGAAACAATCATGGTCAAGTTTTGGGGTCATACCAAAAAAGAATGTCCACAATTACATGAAAAGTCTATTAAAACATCCCTCCCTCTTCCAATTGCATATCAATGTGAACCTGGATTTCCTTCATATCTTTCAACCATAAGGAGATATCAAAACTGAACAAAGAATTGGATGTGAGAATTTAATTGTCTTCTATCAAGCCAGATACTGGGAAAATTTGAAAAATGTGTAAAACAATGCAACTCTTCAATATGAGTTTCTGTTTGGGAAAAACAAGTTTTTTTTTTTATAGTTATTTTCATTAAAATGTTATTTCTACATGTAAAATGAGTTTATCATTTTAATTTCACTATTAATAGAGAAAGAAATATTTTAACAATTTTGTTGCTAATACAGTTAACACGAAGAGATATAACTCACATAGAGAAAAGCTCTTTGGGATCCTCGACAACTGTGTTGTTGCTGCTGATTTATCTCATTCTATTCTGCTTTTTTTTTTTTTTTGGAGGTGAAATTCACATGGCATAAAATTAACCATTTCGATTCACAGAATTTATTGGAATTTGTACATTCACAATATCGTGCAACTATCACCTCTAACTAGTTCCAGAATATTTTCTTCACCCCCAAAGGAAACACGATACCCATGAAGAAGTCACTCCACTTTCTGTCTTCCCCCCAGTCTCTAGCAACCACTAATCTACTCTGTCTCTGAGGATTTCCCCTCAATAAGTTTTCAGAGCACAAAAGGGTCTGAGATCAAATAGTTTGAGAACCACTGGTTTAGTGGTTTGAATCCCGGCTCTGCTCTCATTAGCTGCGATACCTTGGTAAAGTCACTTCTAGGAGTCTAGTTCTCCTGACCCCTAAAATGGACATAATAGTAGAATCTTCATGGGGGCTATTATGAAGATTAAATGGGAAAATGCACAGAAAGTTCCTGGAGTACAGTAGATACTCAGTAAGTGGAGTTCTTATCAAGCCTTGGGAGGAAGCAGTGATTCTAGTTCTGTACATTCTGTCTCTAGATGTAACTGAAAAGATCTTGAGAACAAGAGCCAGGTCTGATTCGCCTCATTGCCACTTGCTTACCAGCCGTGAGACACTGGTGAGTAATTTTACCTAAGACTTGCTTTCCTCACCTATAAAATGGAGCCAAATATAATACCCATCTCAAAGAGTAGTTGTGAGAATCATTCTCAGTACACAGGAGGCACGCAATGGCAGGCAGTTGTTAGGGAGACTGCGATGATGGCACTACAATGACACCGGTGAAAATGCTGATACTGTGCTTCTTGGCTCACATGCCTTGCGTGCAGCTCGGGAGCTACCACTGCAGCTTGGTTCTTCCTTAAGGCTGTCTGGCCGAAGGGCCATAATGCCCTCTTCCCCGGAGATGGCAAGATCATGGCAGCACTGCCTGCCCGGTGCCCTAGGGGTCTTCGTCTTTGCTTGGTGGCTTTCTGTGCACAGGCTGCTTGGGCTTTGGAAGAGCAAATAAGCTTACATTAAGCTTTTCTGCTGGAGCCATATCTCACTTCCAGCCCCAAAGGACACTCCAGTCCTCCAGTTCTGTACTCAGTTAGATTAAAGGGCACTTTGACAACTGGTGAAAGTTCCCAAGATACCCGGGAAAGGTCCTAGATGCACAAACTTGAGAGGTGCTTTTATACGTGCTGTGTAGCTCCCCATGGCCACCCCCACAAAACCCTTTTCTTTATCAATGTAAAGAAACCTGCTCTGCTACTGGAGTCCATTCCAATGGTTCAGGGCTCCCTAGGGTAAATCTGCCTCCAGTCATTGGCAAGTGGATCCAGGCCTGTGAGGCCTGCAGCTGTTGGCTCTGAGCCTTGCAGTTATGGGCTGACTCCCACGAAGCCAGAGAGGCCACCACTGAGCCACTCATCACTGCCACACTTACCCTGCTGTGAAATCTGACTTCTTGTCAATATTATTTTGAGAGTGGTAAGCTGAGAAAGGCTGGCCCTCTCAGCCACATCCCCAAAGGGTGGGCAGACCGGTGGGCTGGAGAGAAGACAAGACTGAGTAGGAGTCAAACAACTTGAAGTCAGCCCTGCTGAGGACTGAAGACATGACCTTCCTAGGCCTCAGTTTCCCCACCTCAAGAATGAGAAGGTTGGACTAGCTCTGAGCTTTTGGAATTTAGGCAGCATTAGTCAGGGAGAGATGCTCACTTTCCTGAGCCCTCAAGGACAGTCTACCTGATTCACTTTGCCCTGGAGAGGCATGTTCTGGTCCCAAAGATCTGAACATTGGCAAGGGACAATTCTATCCTGAGTGGGTGACATAAATCATCACATAACACAAGAGAAAGCCGGCCACTCCCAAGATTCGCCCAAATGGAGAGGGAGTATCTTTTTGCTTTGCATACAGACAGGGAACCCATGGGGACAGTGAGCCAAAGGCAGATTGGTACATGTGTTGATGGAGAACAGTAGCAGATGAGTGCGGGGAACATACGACAGTTAGGGCCTGGGACAATTTATTGGGAGGTCTTAGGGACCTCTGGAAACTTAGCCTGAGGATAATATGGACTGGGTGCCTGACACACTGCGGCTCCATGTGCTGTGGGTTCTGAATGCCTGTGGTTTTCAGACCCCTGGCACTCTTACCTGATTAATCATAGCTACCACCTGCTCTGCTCTCTGCACGGTCCTCCCTCTGGAGTCAGTGGCTTCCAGCTGACCTGGACAGAGCTGCTGTTTAGCTGGCGTCTACCGGGACACCTCTCCAGGGCTGCCTAAAATCTGTTCTAGAAGTAGGCAGGCTGGGAAACTGGAGTCGCTCACATGGAACTCTCCAGGCTTCATTCGGACCAGGGCTGGAGCCAATCAGGGAGTCACAGGGGATTTTTCCCACCTCCTTTCTCACTGTAGAAAGACACCCTTTTCATCCAAGGCTGCATTCTCGGCTACCCTGGCTGGCAGCTGGCTCTACTCCCAGCTCTACTCCCAGTTCTCGTTCCCCTCATCCCTCTCCCCAGCTCCTGCTCCTCTAATCTATCTCCTCCTTGCCAGCCTCCTGCCTCTCTCAGTGTTCCCTGCTCCTCTCAGCTGCCCGCTTTCCTCCCCCCTGCCGCCCCCACCATTCTCGCACCCTTGGTGGCCTTGGAAAGCCAGTGTCTGCGACCTAGTCAGACAGAGCAGAGATGCAGGCAAGCTGGGTTGCCACCAGCCTGGGCCCCAAGGAGGCAGAGGCCCTAAGCAGGGACTGGGGTCTCAGCACTGCGCTGAGCCCACAGCTGCCTGAGCAGATGTCACAGCAAAGAGAGCAGCCTGATGGGGTGGAACCTGAGCTGCAGGGACCAGGCCACCTGAGTGACCTGGAACAGCATGCCAGGCAGTCGACCGGAAGCAGCCGCGATCCACAGGTAGCCCCGCTACACAAGACTGTGTCTACACAGACTGAGCCTCCATGCGGGGGTGAGGGCTGCATCTACGTGATGCGAGACTCTGCCAGGAGACGCAGGCTGCAGCTATATGGAGCCAGGCTCTCCAAGGAGATGCAGATGGTGTCCACGCAGGAGAAGACTCCCCAAGGAAAAGAGGGCTGTGTCTCCAAAAGACAAGACTCTGCAAAGAGATACAGGCTGCGTCTACATGGAGCCCGGCCCAGTTGGCGGATGCAGACTGCATCTACACAGAGCCCAGATCTGCCAGGAGAGGCAGACAGAGCAAACACAGAACAGTACCCAACCTGGAGACACAGGCAGCACCAACGCCAGGGACTGTGGCTCCTCCGGGCGACGCCGACTGCCACTGCATGGACCACAGCTCTGCAGACCACTGATGGCTGGTCCATCCGGGAACGAGGCAGTGCCCGGAGGCGGAGGTTGCAGCACCTGCGAATGCGGCTCTTCAGGACCTCCCGGGGCTCTCCGTGGCGCACAGCTCTACATGATGGTGCTGGCTGGGTCAGCACCGAGCGAAGCTTCACAAGGTGCTGCAGACACGTGCACACAAGGAGGCTCAGTGGAGAGGTGCAGATGACATGAGCACAAGATGAGCCTCAGTAGGCTGAGGCAGGCCATGGCCACGAAGGAGGTGGCTCTATCCCCAGGCACACAGTGTGTCTACAATGAACTCCAGCTACATCTGTACAGGGCGAGACTCCACAAGATGATGTCAGCTGAGTGGACAGCTGCTCTGCAAGCAGAAAGAAGGTGCATCTACAGAAGCCAGAGATCTGTGGGGAGACACAGGCTGAGTCTGCACAGAACCAGACCACGGCGGCCCGGGAGAAGGTGGCACGTTCCTCGGATGAGGCTGCATCTACCCAGGATGAGACAGTGTCTCCCTGGGATGAAGTTTCATCTGTCTCGAGAAAAGTTGTGCCTGCAGAGAATGAGGCTATGCCTACTCAGAATGATGTTGTGTCTGAAGAGAACCAGGCAGCATCTATGCAGAGCCACACAGCTTCTTCAGAAAATGAGGCTTCCCAAGGAACTGCAATCTGGCCCAGCACAGGCCAAGCCCCTGCCTGCGTAAACACACCAGGCTACCTATCCCGTGAAGACACAACCCACATCTATAGCGTGTATGGCCCCACTGGGCACCGCCACCTGGATCAGCATGGAAAGCCCCTCTGCACCTACTTACAGCCAGTATATGGATGAGCCAGGGCTGCTGGTGGATATGCAGCCTGTGTCTACGTGGAGGGTGGCTCCGGGCTGGATCAGCATGGAGCAACACTTTACAAATGGACTCCAACTGTTCACCGATGACCCCAGGCTCTCCCTGCCAGCATCACCTGCCTCAATAGCCAGCACCTGGATAAGCTCAGAACTAGCCACTGCATTTAAGTCAACTGGGGATATCTGAGGAGATTCATTCTGTATCCATACCAAGTGGAGCTCCTCAAGGAACTGCAGACTGGATAAGGGAAGCAGAAAGAGCTGCTGCAAGGAGATGCTGGCTCATTCCACCTGAAGCAGGACACTAGCTGGAGGCTCAGCCCATGTTTACTTTGAGCCCAGCTCAGCAAAGATCTGGATGTGGGCTCATCAAGGCCTCTACCAGCGGCACCGGCTGCATCTTAGCACAGCAGAAGTCCATGTGCAAGATCGGCCTGCCTCCATGCCCACTATGGCGCTGCCCAGAAACACAGCTTGGATCACTATGGCCGAACACGCCTCTGGGGGTGGGGGCGCTCTGGCAGTTCCTCACTATTGCTGAGCACCAAACGCAAGCGCAGGATGCACCTACACGCAGTGCGGCCGGGCCGTCCCTCAGTCCTGGCCCCTTTCATCTCTGTGCACGGGCAGCTGGAAGGGCATTGCCAATGTGCGCGGCCTTGCCCAGGGCTGGACCCAGCCCTCACAGTCAGCGTGAGTTTGCTGTGCTACACTCTTCTCTACCACTGCCTGCTGGACTGTCCCCCAGCACCATTTCAGCCCCATTTCAGCCCCTCCCTCTCTCTCTGAGCCTCATGCCTAACCCCAGTCTGCAGGTCCTCTAGACTGGGTTCCAGAAGCCTGGCATTCCTAGATTTGGACAGAGTCTCCCACATACATGAAGGTACAGAGCTGATTTGCTTGTACAAACCCTTCTGCAGGTCTTAATCTGTAATAAGTCTTCCTAATAAATCTGAAAAACTACCAGAGCCTGGTTCTGTTTCTCTCTGGTTGGGAGATTCTGGGTTCATAGCCATGTGGAGAGGAGCCGTGTGGGGCCCTACACCCTGGGCACCATTTGGACAAAGGTTACGGGGATTGGAGGGCGGCAATACGAGTGTTCCTAGCAGAAGGTACCCCACGAATAAAGGCCTGGAGGGGAGGAAAGCATGAACTCTTTTGAGGAAACAGCACGTCACATATATTTTCTGGAATGTGGGGGGTTGCCATCTCCTGGGCCCCTTAGCATGCCGCAGAGCTGTCCACCATCATCGGTAGCCCTGGTCCCTGTTGCATTCTCCTCTTCTGCTGTCCCGACCTCAGAGGCTGAGCTCACGGGGCTGCCACGGCTCTCTTCCCGTCCACTCTCACTCCACACTCCCCAGGAACCCCAGCAACCCCCAAGGCCCCAGTTACTCTCTACAGTGGTGCTGTCTGGTGGAAATTCCTACAGTGATGGGAATAGTCCAGATCTGCACTGTCTACTATAGTTGCCATGAGTCCCATGTAGCTATAAAGCTACCGGATATATGGCTAGGTGAGTGAGGACCTGAATTTTTAATTGTAATTAATCTTTATTTTCTACTTTAAAGTTGTGAAACATGTATAAAATTTGCCATTTTAGCCATTGTTGTGTACGATTCAATGACATCAATTCCATTGATAGTGTTGTGCAACCATCACCATCTATTTCCAGAACTTTTTCATCATCCCAAACATAAACTCTGTACTCAGGTTTTTAAAATTAAAATTAGTTTAAATTTAAATAGTAATATGTGGCTAGGAGCCACGAAATTGGACAGCGTAAGCCTAGAAGCCAGTGACCTCCAAATTAACATCTCCAGGCTAGACCTCCCCTCTCCCTTGAGCCTCAGTCATGGATACCCAACTGCCTAATGGGCACATCCATCTGGGTGCTTTGCCGGCACCTCGAACTTTACATCAACTTTCCAAAATCGAACCCACTGTATTCAGCCTTAGTTCCCAACATGACTTCTTCTGGGTTCCCTTTCTTACAAAATGGTAGCACTGGCCACTCAACAGCCTGAGCCAGAAACCCGGAGTCACCTCAGACATCTCTCACATTGCTTCCACAGCAAATTATTTCCAAGCTCTGCTTTCTGCTTCCTCCAAGTATCTCCTCTGGGCTGGCTCCCTCCTCCACACTGTCTGACCTTGAATCTCCTCTGCCTATCTCTCCACCACCACGCACCTGCCTGTCCCCTTCCTAAGCCCCTGCTGCTGGAGGCTGGCCAGGCTCCCAGCCTTGCCCTCAGCACTGAATCCTTGGCAGGCCTGTAAGGCCTCACCATTCAGATGCTGCCTGGTGCCCACCCCACCCCCAGTGTAAGAAGCCCAGAGGGGTGCTCTCTGTGAAGAACAAGACCTCGACAAGCTTGGGAAAATCAGAACAAGGAACAGGAGGAGGCTATTCAGGCTCCTAGGACATTCCCCGCCAAGGCTAGCCAAGAGGCAAGGGGGAGCAGACTTCCTGCGAGGGGAGCCCCACAGATTGGGACTCAAACTCTGGCTCTGTCACTCAACAGCTGTCTCAGTTTCTCATCTGTAAGAGGGGAATGATTATCTCCCATCCTTCACTGTGCGATGAGGATTAAGCGAAATAATGCAGGGGATGGGGTCTGCCATGTCGTCGGTACCAGGTCAGCTAGCTTCCTTAGGGAGTAAAGGTTACTGGTCCCAGCTCACATAGGACACAGGAGTGGATAGGGAGTGCTGTGACAGCATCTTGGAGATTATTCCAAGAAGCTACAGATTTGTCAATTGGAGCTCAGAGACGAGCGAATGCCCTCCAGAAAAAGTGGTGCAGGTGCTGCCTACAGAATGTCACCTTGGCTCCTGGGCAAGCCTTCTTAGCAAGGAGGTTTCTGTCTCTGGGCCTTTGTCATTCCTGATCATGGGATGTGTAAAGGCACAACGTGTGCCCGCTAACTGCACTGCCTGCTGGGCCTCAGGCAAGCCCCACAGTGGCTACAGAGGGCTTGCTCCTTTCTCCCAGAGCCTGGCGGTCATTAAGTCATTCAAAAGCCGTGCAAGTTTTACCTGGAAAGGAATAAAGAAACTCTGGATTTGAGAAAGTGAGTCATCAGCACTAAATGTCTTAGCTGAACCTTCTGGTAGGTTTTTTTTCTGAAGGTTTCATTCTGCAGGCAGTCAGCACAGAGAGCGCCACTTCTGCCTTATTTAGTGACAATTCAGCTGTTCTCAAGACCAGCTCCCAGCGGGTGATCTCTGGACAGGGGGCGGTACCAGGCCCTCCAGCTAGAGAGAGGAAGTGGTCTGCTACAGGGATTTCTGTTTTGAAGACCCGCCCTGGGGTACAGTGAGCAGTGATCAGAAGCTGCGCCTTTGGACCAGGTCCTGTTTTGCTGAGCCTCTAGGATCGCAAGCTGGGACTCTCCCCTGGAGAAGGCCTGGGGCCTGGGGCCTGGGAAGGAGTTTCTGGAAATGGAGTTGTATGAAACATCCCCAGGGCGGGGTTGGGGGTTGTAGCGGGTGGAGGGTGGGGGGTGGGGCACATGCAGACAAGGGGCAGGGGAAAGATGAGTAATGAACAAGCCTTAAATATGGACTCCCAGATCGGCCTGGCTGTGGGGCCTTAGACATTATTTGTCCTCCGCTACTTTACAGCTGGAGAAACTGTGGCATTGAGAAGAGAAGCAACTTGCTGAGTGTCACTACACACCGCAGTACCCACTGCATTTCCCACACAGAGCAGAGGTCTCTTCCTCCAGGGATGTTCTCCAAACCAGTGTCTAATTCCCACGTGGAAATGCAACCTCAATGTAACTGCGCACACGCAGCACAGCTTTAGCATCTACATCTACAGATGCAGTAATCCTGGGCCCCAGCTGGGTATGGACACACACACATGCACACGCACACACACGTGCACACACACGTGAGTGTGTGCTTTTAGGCAGGATGCCTAGCCATGCGCAGAAGTCTGGATCTTTCCGAGCACTCACTCATCCCTCTCGTGGGGGTTATGAGGCCCCCAGGGCTCCCCTGTGGCATTCTACAGAAAGCTTCGCTGACATAAAAATAGAACATTCAGGCATTTGGATGCACAGTTCTCACTCTCCTTCTAAGCTGTGGAAATCGTTCTATTACAGTGTTAGCTACATGGTTGTGAAAAGAGAATGCAAGAGAAGGTGGCAGAAGAGGGAGCAGGAGGCCTGGCTCCTCCGTCAACAATGACTCCAAGCAAGGCCTGGGCCTTGGGTCCTTGGGCCTGTAACCGCGCTTACTTACCTGACCAGGCAGAAGATACTCCCAGGTAAGGGCATGTCCCTTGTAAACATGGCTGCAGTTACAGACCATCAAAGGCTTGGAATCCATCAAACCCAACCATCCCCCACCTGTATTCCACAAGTGGGCCTGCTGAGGCTAAGAGATTCAGGTCGGTTCAACACACATTTTCTGACTATCTCCAGAGATCAACAGCCCCAAATGAGTGCTCCCTGTCCACCAGAAACATGAAGGTAGCACCATACTGGCCCCTTTATACTTATATGATTAGTCAAGCAATGGCCCCTACCTAGAGCTTTCTGCTCGCTCTAACTGCAGGTAAATCTGAGATGAGTACTCTAAACTTATGGGACTTGCTCTCATGGTCAAGTTGCTCTATTTGGTCCACATCCATGAAGCTGATGGGAGTCACCTCTCCAGATCATGTGCTCGCTTCAAAGACCACCCAGTGCTCTGGCTCACACTCGGGCCAAGCAGGGAGTTGGCAAAGTTAAGGTTGGGAGTGCCATACCCAAAGGCCCCAATTAACATCAGGCTGTTGAGCAAACCAGGCAGACTGCTCCTGGCAGGCAGAGGCCAGACTGTACCCCTCAGGCCCACCGACCTGGCAGGGATAGGAAAGTATTTACGATTCTACCTGCCTCACGCTAAATGCATCTCAAGCCATGTTTGATGATCTGCTTGCCTCAGAGCGTCAGAGAAGATGGCTCTTGAGCTAGGGCTGGCAATTTCTTCTTTTTTAATTGTCAATTCTAGTGCAATCAGTGCATCCGAATTATATACGTACCTCATTATAACTCTAGATGCCAGTCAGGGCACAGCCTGCAATCTGACTGTAAGGTGTGACTGAAGAGACCCCCTCCCACATATACATGCCCATCCAGTCCCATTCAACTCTCATCAACCCCTTCCCATCCTTCCCAAACACAGGCACACACAGCCTCCTGATGTGGCAAAGTTCCACTTCTTCTGGAAGTCACCTTCCTCAGGCTGAGTGAGCCAGCCCTCTTTGGGCCCCTCTGTCTTACCCTAGTACTCAGCATGATACACTAAGACTCTTTTAAGGCCTGAATCCCATGGATGGTGGGCTCCTTAAGGACAGAGCACAACACTTGGCCCCCAGTTCCTGGTACAAACTGGGGGACAGAAAATGGTGCTGAAAGGGATGAGGGAGCCGGTGAGTGAGCCAGGGGCTGGGGGAGTGTTGAGCCCCACCCACTGCAGAAGACCAATTCAGGAGTTCTCTCCAGGGCCACCTTTCATTTGTCGCATTCATAGGTGAGGATTCAGGAGTGAAATAGACAGATTTCTATGCATGGCATGACTAATGCAGGGGCTTTTACTGTGCATTACAAAAATAGCCCGAATGTGTGGATGCCACCTAACGATGGATGACATCATGCTGGCCTGTGGGGAGTCTGCCTTTTTTTTTTTTTTTTTGGTGGGTGGAGGGGCTTGTCACATTGTTATTAGCTTTTTTGACTTTGCAGAGGAAAGGGTCCTTGGTGAAAAGCCAGCCTGCATCATCCCGCCTGTCCAGGTCCCATAGGCTGCTGGCAAGGAGCGAGTACCTAGTCCCCTGCCCTCCACCTCAGACTTGGGGCCTCTAAGGGAAGTAGGGTGCCCTCTGCTTCCTACGAGCCATGGCATGGTGGTCCGAGTACTGGTGGGGCTTCTGTCTACTCTCAGGGAAGAAGGGAAGATGGTCTCTTTGGGGGGTCCTCTGAGCAGCCTGGTGCTCAGGTACCTTCCTTCAGGTACACTCAGCATCTCTCAGCCACTCTGCATGCCACTGCAAAGACAGGGCAGTCTCAGAGAGCCTTGTTAAAACCCAGCTCCAGCTCCACTGCAAAATCAATAGTCACACGGTGGGATCTCTGCTTTAAAAGAAAACTTGGTTGTGACAGGGAACATAAGGCCGCTCTATTTTCCTCCTTTAACAGAGGGCTTAAAAAGCGCACGCTCTGCCACTTCCAATAGACCTGGCCAGGTTATTTTCCCAGATAAATCAACTCTCGGCAGCCACCCTCCAAGGTGAAAGGAAGACACCAGACTAAACGATCTTTGTGGGAAAGACAGGAAGTGAGCTTGCTGCACTGGGGCCACCGGCGGCATGCACACACAGTGGGACCAGGCAGCTCGCCCCCGAGGTGAAGCCCTGGCCTCCGGTGTGGCCACGGGACAGCTCTGGTGCTGGAAAACACTATCCCACCCTTCAGTGTGTCCGCCCTGCTCACCTCCCACCTTTCTTGGCTGCCTTGTGTCACCAGGGATGAAGTGGGGACAAGCTCCAGGAGAAAACATCTGTGGCATGACTCCTCCCCATTGGGGGCCTGTAACTAATTGCTCCAGGAATAAAGTCACTTCACTTTTCTGAGCCTTAGTTTCCTCATGCATAAAACAGCAAAAAGAAAACCATAATCCTCAGGTCTGTAGTTTAGTTGGTAGTATTGTACCAACGTTGATTAGCATACCAAGGTGATACCCCCAAACTCAGCCTCTGCACTGACAGGCTGGGTGACTTGGGCAGCTGTGCTGCATCTTCTCCTCTGTGGAGACGCTGCCCCCAGAAGAATTGCTGCCCAGGGCCCTCCTAGGTTCTCAGTGGTCAGTATTCTGGCATGGCAGACCTGGAAGGGCTCTCAGAGATCGGCTACTCCAATGGTCCCATTTTACAAAGAAGGAAACTGAGGGCCAGAGAAGGAAGGGATTGGCTTGAGGTGCCCCCAGCTAGAAAACTACTTCCTTTCATCTCTCTGTTTTAAAATTATGCTTCTTATTTTGAGTTAATTATAGATTCGCATGCGGTTGTAAGAAGTGATACAGAGATGCCATGTACCCTTCACCCTCAGTGAAACAGATCTCATTCTGAAAGTGGGTGTGAGATGGGGGTGGAGCATGCGCATGTGCTCATAGAGGGCGGATGGAACGAGGAAAATAGAAAAGGCTATTGTACATTCAAAGTCAGGTCTGATATGCTTTATCTCAAGCTGAAACTGCTAAAAGAATCTTTTATCTTTTTGCAGTATCCCAGACTACTGAGACAGTGAGTTCTGACTAGTTGGTTTTGCCCATTTACCCATTTGGTTCCTCCCTGGCCTTCTCCCATCTCCCATGCCACCCCTTGCTCCTATCCCCACTACCCTTCCTTTGAAGAATGGGAGGCCCTACAAATGGAGGCTGCTAGACAGCTCGGCATCCTCTCTGCATCAGAGACCTGCCAACAGCCCCTGAGCAGGCAGCTGTTCGCCCCACAGGACCAGAGGGTTCCACCTGGCTGAACACGTGCTCTGTGAATCACCAGCTTTCCACAGAAGCATGACTTCTCTCCTGTACCTCCCCCCGCAAGTCTCTGCAGACACTAGCTCTTGACTGTCATGCCTCAATGATCAAGTCTCATCTTTATTTCCTCTCAAATTCCTAAACACCAGCAAAGTGATTTGAGTTAATCACTTCAAAAGTATTTTTGGCTTAAAAAAAAAAAAAAGAGCTGTGGTCTGCTTTTCCATGGGGTGGACAGGCAGAATCCTTGTCAAGAGGCCTTGACAGCCTCTTGAGTCGTGATCATATTTTGATTTGGTTTTCAGAGTTGTGGGTGGTCCATACCTGGATATACTAGGGTCTTGCTGCAAAGCACAGTTTCTTATAAGCATGAGAGAAGGGTAGGCTGCCTCAGAACTGAAAAGAGAAGGGCTGCTTGAGCCAGGGTAGGGCAGAGAGGGGAGGCTGGCCTTAGGGAGTAGATTAAGTCATGGAAGAGTGGGATGGGCCCACTGTCTCAACGCAGATTACAGAGGGCTTCAGAAGTCGCATCTGGCTGTGGACTACAGCCTCTAGGGTATGGGAGCCATGGACCGATTTGAGCAAGGGACTAACATGGTCCGAGTTGTGTTGGAAGAATACAGACAGTGAAAAATCAGGAGGATGTTCGAACGACTCATTCTGCCAGGCCACTTGGGGAGAAGCCCTGGGAATTCGTGGCTCTGTAAAACTCCCAGGGAAGAGGAGCCAAGAGAAGCCTGCTTTTGTGGCTGTGTGCTCAGCCCAGGAGATCGCCGGCACAGTCGAGCATCCTTTGGCAGAGAAGCGGCACCAGTGAACTGTGGGGCTACCAGTCGCCCACATCTCCTGAGCACCAAAGGAAACTGCCCTGCAGCTCTCACTTCTACCGCAGAGTTCTTCTTATGAAATTCATGGCCTAGCAAAGTCTTTGCAAGTGACCCGCATCATACAGGATCACAGGCATATGGCTCCTGCACTGGAGCCGGGCCGCTATCCTGGGGGTGGACTGAGGCTCTCTGTAGCTCTACCTGCTGTGGAGCCTCCTGAGAACCTACCTTGGGAGGAGGTAACTGTGGGGCCCCATTCCTTGGAAGCACAGGGACAGGTAGAGGCAGAGTGGGATGCCAGCATATTGGGCTCTGGCACGGGAGAGACATGGGTGGACCAGAACCAGGTGCCCAATGTCAAGCAGTCAGGGGAGCAAGGAGTAAGTTCAAGATTCGGGTCCCACGGCTGGACTCAGCCTCCCTTCCTGCTGTCTCCCATTGGAAGCTCTCTGGTAGTGTTTAGCACCAAAACCTCTGCCTACTGGGTTCTGACTTCCTGCGTGGCAGGCTGATGGTGTGCCCCAGGGCTCCCTGACCGAGAGGCCCACCTGACAGCATGCCAGTGCAGTCTTATGTGCCAGTGACCCAGGAGGGCTTAAAAGCCTGGGCGAGTGAGTATGCAGCAGCCTGTAGATGGGGCTGAAAAGACCTCAGCTTCTGTAGTGAGGAGAGCTGGCGCAGGGAGCCTGGAAGGGCTTCGGGCTCTAGAAGATACTGAGGATGAACCTCAAAGGCCTTTAACATCATTCCTTTCCCTAAAAGGGCCAACTTTTTAAAAATGAGCCCTCCTCCCAGGCACTACTAAAGACAGGCTCTTCTAGGGATTTCTTGCCCTGCACAGTCCTGTCTGGTCGGATGGTCTTTGCAGGCCAGCACTGGCCTCCTGAAGCAAGCCTGCAGGAGTTGGTATCCTCAAGAGGCTTGGTATGAATATTGAGATGGCACAAGCTCTTATTTTCTGGTAGCAACACATGCTTATGGGCTAGGAGGACCAAGACTTTTGATAGGTCACTGGGGAATGGGCCTCAAATCTAGAATGTTCTGGTTGGCACCAAGTTATTTTGTGATTTTTGTCTCATGATCAAATCATGCTGCCAAAAATTAAAAAAAAAGCATGCCAACTTCTAATATGAGTATCATTTCACCCAGTAACAAATAAGATCATTTCAGAAATACAATAAATAACACATTTGTATATCTGTTTTGTATATTCTCCAAGATAGACAAAGACTGAGAGCTTGTCAGAGAGAGAAGAGGCCAAAGGCCAGCCACTGCGGCTGGCCTTTACATTTTTGGGATGGGGAAGCTGAGTCCCAGAATAAATGAAAATATAGGCAGCATCTTTTGAATTTGGATCATTCCTTATTTACAGAATCTTTCATCATCTCTTGAATTTTCATTTATACTGTGAGAGGCAGGATGTGCAGCAGGTGAGAGCAGGTAATCAGGAGTCAGACCCCTTGAGTTGGAAACTTACAGTCATTGTGTCAGCTGGGGCAAGTCTTTTAATCTCTCTGACCCTCAGTTCATTTTTCTGCAAAATGGGGATGATAACAGAACCTGTGTCTTAGGATTGTTGTGAATTCAATGAAATAATACATATAACGTATTTAGAACAGTGCTTGGCACACACTACAGACTATAAAGGTGTCGGCTATTACTTTTTAAAATCTTATCAGGCTCCACAAGAGCCTCTTAGAGTGGGAAGAGCAAGATATTAGTCCATTTGATAGATCAGAAAATTGAGGCTTGGGGAGATACAGCGATCTGCTTGGCTTTATATAGCTAGTCAGCAGTAGAGCCAGGAATCAATCCCAGACCTTTAGACTGTATGCCTGGGGCCCTTTGCACCAGATCGACCACTTCCTGTGAAGACCCCTCCCACTTGCTCACCCACCTCACTTATAAATTAAGTCAAGGAACCACCTCTTTCCTGCCTCTCCCCCCCCACCCCAGGTTGCAGTAAGAAAGATACCGTTTGATATATATTTCTAAAGATCTAAGGTATCTTACAATGAAAACACAGATTACAGAGGGCAGTGGAACTAAATCTTCGAGAGAGAAGTCATAAACGTTCAGAGAAAGGAGGGGTCATTTTGCTAAGACCCAAAGGTGAGATCACTAAAACCAAAATATGCTTGGCTCTGAGCTTCTTGGCAGCCAGCACACAGGAATGATGGGGCCAGATTCTGACCAGCATTGCCAATAGGAAAGTTTCTGGGTCAAGAAGTGACCAGGGATGGCGGGGGTGGGAAGGCAGTGCTTCGTCATTGCTAAGCCTGCCCCAGAGCTGGGTTGCATGGACAGAGGAAAAGGAGGCCCATGTATACCCAAAGGCTCCACCCTAAAGATGCCATGGTCATATAGACCCAGACCTGTCCTGGGAGCACCTGTGCCACAGACCTTAGAGGCAGCTGGGTAATACCAGCTGGCCCCAGCAGGAATATTTTTTTAGGGTAGGCGTGTGACGGGCCAGGTCCACAGGGCTGCAGAGGTCAAGGAGCTGGAAAGTGCTCCTTTTAGGAGATGGTCAGGGCACAGCAGCACAGAGAAGGGGGTTATTGGAAACAAACAGGGAAGAGAACAGAACTAGTTCAAAGAGTGTCAAGAGCTCTGTCCTGATCCAGGCAGGTGGGTGTGAAGGGCTATAAGGCTTAACAGATCTCTGGCCCTTCACATGCCTCTTCTCTCAGCTGCCTGGCTCGTGGAATGGAGCCCAAGCTTCGTTTCACCTGTGCCAGGGCGAAGGCACTGGAGATGAAGAAACATTGAAGAGTTGGGAGAGTAGAGAGGCCCCGATGGCTTGGAAGCAGCAACTTGGAAAGAGGCAACTTTAGAGACAGTGCTTCATCAAAATGCACACACACACTGTTGTTATGGTGCATTTTGTATCCCCCCATTCATATGTTGAAGTCCTGAGCCCCTATACCTCAGAGTGTGACATTATTTGGAAATGGAGTCACTGTGGATGGAATTAGAGAAGTTAAGATGAGGTCATAAGGAAGTAGAATGGGTCCCTAATCTAATATGACTGGTGTCCTTATCAGCAGGGGCAATTTGGACACGGACACAGACACAGTCAAAGGGAGAAGACGGCCCTGTGAAGATGAAGGCAGAGATCGGAGGATGCTTCTACAAGCAGAGATGCCACAGACTGCCAGCAAAACACCAGAAACCGGGGTAGAGGTATGGAATGGATTTTCTCTCACAGGCATCAGAAGGAGCCAACCATGCCAATACCGTGATCTTGGACTTCTAGTGTCCAGAACCAGGAGATAATATATTTCTATTGTTTAAGTCCCTAGCAGTGGTGGTACTTTGTTATGGCAGCCCCAGCAAACTCACTCTCACTCACACACACACACACACACACACACACACACACACACACACACACACCACACACACCCTGCCTATAGGTACAAATTCTCTTTTCTAGGCCTGCAACACAGAGGAGACATATTTCCGGTGAAGCAGGGCACAGCAGGGTCTGCATGTGTGTAAATTATTAGCTGGGTTTAAATCAATTTCCTATTTATTATTTTATGTTAATGGAGATGCATAATAGAAACGAGGCCCTACTTTTCTACAAAATGTCCCGTAGACTCAAAGGCACTTTCATATTCACAATCCTGCAACAAAGAGTGCCGGACACCACTATCTGGAGTTTGCAGATGAATAAAAGGACGACCCTGAAAGGTGGAAGGCTACGTGACTAGAAAGCAAGGGGCAGAGTGCAGTCTCCTTTCTGTCAGCTCAGCATGTGAACATTCCTGCTCCCTGGTGTGGATGCAGAGGTAATAGGCACTTGCTGGGAGATAGCAGGACTCATTGTTGAAGAAAAAATCCCACTTGACTTCTTAGCGCTTCTCCCTTAGTGTCCTCCCAGCCAGCGTGATGGCATTCTGCTTTCTTCAGTTGTGACCATTTTTGCCACCCTGGCTCATTATGACCACACCTTTCTTTCTACCGGCTCCAATTGTCTTTCTGACTTAATCCTGGGACAATCCTCTCTCCCACTGGGGCAGCAGTTGACAGGAATCAAAGCTCTTTCACCTTCTTTATTTCATTTTCAACTCACTGAGTTCTAAGGGGGGAGGCAGGGCATGTGCTATTTCTCCTTCCCATTGAAGCAAACACAGGGGCCAGTGGTTTGGCCATCATTACTGAGGCAGTTCGGGCTCAAATTCCAGTCTTCAAGTCCAGTTATTTTGATGACAGTGAGTTTTGAATATTAAGCACCTACTACGAGCCAGGCACTGCCTTAGGTGCTTGGAATTAGTCCCCTCATTGACCCCTCCATTTTCCAGATGGAGACTGAGGCCGAGATAAGGGAGGCGAGTTGCCCAAAGTCAGAAGCTGGGGGCCACTACAGGTCTGGCTGACTCTGGAGCCTGGCTTGACAATCACTCAATGCTGCCCCCTCTGGGTCACCTCCAGAGATGAAGATCTGAACAAATGGCCAGGCTGACAACTTGCTCCCAGCCCCCAGCAGAGGCTTGTAAGGAATGGCCCCAAATGTCTATCACCCAGCTGGTAGGCCAGTAATCCAAGCAGGAAGTCCCCTGGCTCAGGGCCCAGCTCCTGAGGGCTATTTAGAGACAGTATCATTCCCTCCTCGTAACTCCTGAAATCTTGGGGCCTGGTGAACAGCAACCACCCAGGAATGCTCCAGCGACACCTTCCCTCTTGCCCAGAGCTGGCCTGGAGCCCAGCTGGCATAAACCATTACCCAGTGCAGGTGACAGGAACCTTTACAAGTGAGTCATCCTTGGAACCTTTCTGGGCTTAACATAAGAGGGTCCATGGAACCAGTGGTCACTCTGGTCTAGGACACCTCCCTCTGCTGAGGGGAGGGGGGTGCTCAGTGGTCCCATCTGCTAGAGTTGTTGGCATAGCTCACCTATCTGTGACGCAACAGCTTAGCCCTAAAGCATAGTTAAGGGGAAGGAGGAAAATCTTCCTAGAGATAAATCATTTCCTCTAAGAATTGTAAGCTCTAGAGATTTGCAAGGGAACAGCACGGATGCTAAACTAACATGCTGGGAAAGAAGGCAGGTGCCAGGCTAAATAAAGAAATGTGAATACATACACAGAGAACACGCTCCTTCATTTCCACAGGGAGGCACACATGTATATTAATGAGGATGTTGAATGCCAAGAAATCAAATAATGACATAAACATCGCAGTAAACACCAAAGCCACAGAGTTGGCTGCAATCACTTACTGTGGAATGGGCAGAGGACTTTGACTGTCTGCCCTGCTCTGCAGCCCTCCAAAACTTCACAAAAGACAATTGCTCTGCTTCGAGGACTAGGACTTGATGCTCTAGAAGAAAAAGAAGCTCCTGGCTTTAGCCCTCGATACTGGAGACGAGCCCTAGGAAACCAGGCATGTGCTAAAGGCAGAAGAGCAAGGATGTGCACTGCGATTCGTATTATGGCCTAGGAGCTCTGTACTAAGACTTGAAGCGAGTTGGCTTCCTAATCCCAAGGAGTGCGCATACCTTCAGATGTGGTAGGAGACATGGTGGGGAGAGGGATCCTAAAGAGGACAGTCTCTTTGTATGACTTCCACACACAAGAGGAAAGATCCTTAGTGCATGGCATGGGAGGGCATGGATGTGAGTGGCTGCTCCCATCCTGGCATATGGCCATACAATGCCCTGACTTGGGCTTGTGGTTGATCTCTCTCTCTTTTTGGCTGCCTAGCATCTATCTCCCTTTCCAGGTTTGGAGAAGCTGAAAGCACTAGTTACTCACTATCCTAGCTTCCTTCTGAAGCTAGGGCATGGGATATGACTGAGGTTTAGGTCATTAAATTTTGTTGGTGCCAATGATGGAGAGAAGCAGGGCCAGCAGACAATTTGCCATGGCATCCCATTTCCTGGAGCAGTTGTACCAGTGAGGCCAGAGGCCATCAGTGGTGATGTTAGTGGACAAACTGCAAGGTCTGCTGCTCAGTGGTACCAACACAGGTATTCTCACCAGACTAACTCTGTACCATGATGAGGGAAATCAGAGGTGAAAGGGCGAAGCTTCCATTTTTGATAATGGAGGATTAGCTATCCCACTAAAGAGATATAAAAATTCTAGTTAAAAAACAGTCTCTCTAAAATATTAAAAGCCTAATAAGATCATAAAGATCATGGGGGCAAGATCTGCAGGAACATAGACTCAGAAAGATGAGTAAAACATTTGGGGCCTTTAGATAAAGGAATTGCTGGGAAGATTACAGAATCAGGCTTGTTGGCCATGTGACCAGATCCACAGACAAAATCATGGTACAGAATTAGTCAGAGGTACTGGTGCTTAGGACTTCAACATAGGAATTTAGAGGGAACGCATTTCAATATAGGAGTCCAGGTGGGGTCTTCTTAAAGGTTTTGGCTGAGTTTGGGCTATGAATAGGAAGGGAAAGATATCATCTGTGATGTCAAGTATACAATAAAAAATGACTACACATATAAGGAACCATGACATTTTGGAATAAGCAGTCAATCGAAACCAACCCTGAGATGGTCCAGGTGTTGGAGTTAGGAAAGACTTTAAAACAACCATGAAAAAATATATTCTAAGAATAAAAGGCAAATACAGCAATGGTGAATGAACAGATAGGAAATCTAAGCAGGGAAATGGAAACAATCCAAAAGAACCAAACGAAACTCAAACTGAAAAGGACAATAATTGAAATGAATAATTCACTGGATGGGCTTAGTAGTATTTTGGAAAAGGCAGAAGATAGATTCAGTACCTCCAAAGAGAAATTAACAGAATTTATCCCAGTGTGACGAACGGAGACAAAAAATGGAAAAAAAACCCCAGAACTTCAGGGACCTATGAGGCATCAAATAGTATAATATGCATGCAATTGCAGTCTCAGAAGGAGAAGAGAGTGACAATGAGACAGAAAAATATATTAAGAAATAAAGGACAAAATTTTCCTAGTTTGATGAAAATTAGGACTTACAGAACCAAGGAGCTCAGTGAACCTTGAGCACAATGGATATAAAGAAAACCATGCCTGGTCACATTACAGTCAAACTATTGGAAAGTAAAGATACGAGAAAAATCTGGAAGTCAGAAGAAAAAAAATATACATCACACACAAAGAAACAAGGATACAGTGTTGGAGCACTTGGATATCTGTATGCCAAAAAAAAAAAAAAAATCACCATACAGATCCCTTACGTTGTGCTTTTATAGCCACATCCCTTCCCTCATTCCCCCACCCTTCTTTAATCCTGGAAACAACCGATTTGTTCTCCATTTCTATAATTTTGGTCATTTTAAGAGTGTTATATAAATGAAATCATGCATATAAAAAAGCCAATCATGAAGAGGATTGGCAGTTTTCACTTAGCATAAATCTCTGGACATTCATTCAGGTTTGTTGTGTACCTTGATAGCTCTTTCTTTTTATTGCTGAATAGTACTTCATGGTATGGATATATCAGTTTGTTTAATCATTTACTTGTTGAAGGACATCTGGATCATTTCCAATATTAGGCTATTATGAATAAAGCTGCCATAACATTCATTTACAGGTTTTGTGTGGACAGAAGTTTTTATTTCTCTGGGATAAATGCCAAGAGTGCAATTGCTAGGTTATATGGTTACCTGCATGTTTAGTTTTTTAAGAAACTCCCAAACTGTTTTCCAGAATGTCTGTACCATTTACGTTCCCATAAACAACGTATGAGTGATCCAGTTTCTTTGCATCCTCCCCAGCATTGGTGCTGTCGCCATTTTTAATTTTAGTTATTCTGACAAGGCCATAACAATATCTCATTGTAGCATTAATTTGCATTTCCTGATGGCTAATTATATTACACATCCATTTTGATTCACATGTAGTGTCTGAATGTATGTTTTTGTATAGATTTTTAAGTGGTTGCTGTAGCTATTACATTATATGCACAGTAATATAACATAGAGTAATATAAATATATACACTATATAGGTAAATTTATCAGTCTGCAGGTGTCAATATTTACCAGTTTGAGTGAAATATAGAAACCTTACTTCATTCCCCGTTTAAAATGTCAAATATGTCCTCTACACACATTTAGAACCACATCAGATGATATAATGGTTGCTTTAACTATTTTCCATTGTGCTTTATTCCTCATTGATATCCAGGATTCCTTCTTTTATCATTTCCTATCTGTCTAGAAAACTTTCCTTTAGTCACTCTTTTAGGATAGGACTGCTGGTGACAACAATCTCTGTTTTTCTTTATTTGAGAATGTCTTGATTCCCTTTTCATTCCTGAAGAAGAATTTTGCTGGATATAAGATTCAGAGTTGGCGGTTTGTTTTTTTTTCCCAGCACTTGAAAAATGTTGCACAACTTCCTTCTGGCCTCCATGGCTTCTTCTGAAAAATATGCTGTTACTCAAATTGTTTTCCTCTGAAAAAATGTCATTTCTCTCTTGCTAGTTTCAAGATTTTTTTTGGCTATAGTTTTCAGAAGTTTAATTATGATACATCGTGGCATGGAATTTATTTGGGTTTATACCTTTTGGGGTTTGTATGAGTTCTTAGTGGGTCTGTGCTTTTCGCCAAATTTGAAAAGTTTTCAGCCATTACTTCCTCGAGTACTTTTTTACTCCTGCCCCTCTCACTCTCCTTCCAGCACTCCTATCACACAAATGTTAGATCTCTTGTTATAGTCCCACAAGTCTCTGAGGCTCTGTTAATTCTTTTCAGTCTATTTTTTCTCTGTTACTCCAATCGAATAATATCTATTGTATTTTCAAGTTCACTGATTCTTTTCTCCGTTCCTTCCATTCTTCTGTTAGATCCATCCATTGAGCTCTTTCTTTTTTGGTTATTGTAGTTTTCAGTTCTCGGATATCCATTTTGTTCTTAATACCTTCTAGTGTTGGCATCGATCGATTGTCTTTTCATTCAGTTTGAGATCTCCCTCATTCTTGGTAGGATGAGTGATTCTGGACTGAAATCTGAATATTTTGGGTAGTACGTTAGGGGACTCTGGATCTTATTTACCTCTTCTGTTTTATCTGGCTTATTCTGACACCGATGCAGCAGGAGGAGAGGGGATGAAGTGTCATATTTTTACTGCTATAGGGGGTAAAAATCCCGGTTCCCTACTCAGTCTTTGTTGTCATCTGAGGTAGCGGCTCCTTGTTATTGCTCGGCAGGGGTGAGATTTCCAGCTCTCCACCAGGTTTCTGCTGATACCTCCATGGCTGGAAGCTGTAGTTGTGCCTTGTTACTGCTCCCAAAGTGGCCTCCACTGACATCACAGAGAGAAGCAGTGGCCCTGTTACCTTTGGGTGGTGATGAATGTCCTGAATCTCCACTAGGCCTCCTGATACTACCCCAGTAGGGAGCCTTGGGATGCCTCATTATTTCCTTGTGGGTTTGGAAGTTCAGGCTCCTCAAGTGGTCCCCACTAACACCATAAGGTGAGGAGGTGTCTTGCTACTGTCTGGACTGAATGAAAGCCCTAGCTCCCCACTCAGCCTTCTCTGAGCCTCATTAGAGTCTGACAAGGGTAGAAATCTAGGCTCCTCGCTCAGCCTTTGATGGTGTGGGTGGGGCTACAGATTTTTCCTGTGATGTTTGGCTAGAGTAAAACAGTCATTGTCTAACAGTTTTCTCTCTTGCTTAGCTGCCCCAGATTGGATTGTTCTGTATTTTGATTGTGTTGGTAGTTACGCCAATCTATCTTTGCATTAAAATTCACAGAAGTATATACAAAAATGTCAATTTACAAGTAAAATTTTTAAAAATGAAGGGTAAAATTGTAGGAGTTACAGTAATAGACTTAAAGACTCATTATAAAGATTGAATAATCAAAAAGTGTGATATTGCTGTAAAGATAGACAAATAGATCAATGGAAAAGAATTGAAAGTCCAGAAATAGCCTCACACACATTTGGCCAATTGATTTTCAACAAGGGTGCCAACGTAATTTAATGGGTGACAGCACAGATTTTTTAAAAAAATGGTGTGATTACAACTGAATATTCATATGGGGAAAAATAAACCTCAACCCTTATCATATATCACATACAAAAATCAACTTGAAATGAATCATGAATCGAAACATAAAAGCTGAAACTATAATTTTTTTTTTTATTAGGCAAGGTAACTCTTGGTTGACCTCACAGATTGCAAGGACCTTGTCAGCTTACAATCCCTTATTTTTTTATTTTTTATGCCTACAGCACCTGGTCTTCCTAGGTGGTCTCCCATCCAAGTACTAAGCAGGCCCGACCCTGCTTAGCTTCCGAGATCAGATGGGATTGGGCGTGTTCAGGGTAGTATGGCCATAGACTGAAACTATAAAAATTTTAGAAGAAAAAATTGAAAAAATATTTGCAAATTTGGGTTAGGCAAACATTCTCTTGATAGGGCACAGAAAGGATGAACCATATAAGAAAAAAATGAAATGTTGGATTTCTTCAAATTTTGCTCTGAGAACCACTGAGAAAATTAAATGATAAATTTGAAAATGATATATGTGAAAAAAGACTTATATTCAAAATATATAAATTACATTTATAATTTAATAACAAGTCAAGTAACCCAGTTTAGGAATGGGCAAACAATTTAAATAGATGCTTCACAAAAAAAAAGACATACAAATGGCCAACAAGCACATGAAAATATATTCACCATCAGAGAAATGCAAATTAAAACACAAAGAGGTACCACTTCACATACACTTGAAAGGCAAAAATGAAAAAGCTGGACGATAATAAGTGTTAGCAAGGATGTGGAGCAACTGACTCTCTTCAACTTTGCATTGTGGAAATGCAAAATGGCATGATCACTTTGGAAAACGCTTTGGCATTTTCTTATAAAGTTTAACATATGCTAGCCATACAGCCCAGCAATTCCGTTACTAAATATGAACCAAGAGAAATAAAAACATGTCCACACAGATGTTCACAGCAGCTTCATTTATAATAGCCCAAAATGGGAATCATCCCAAATGCCATAGATAGGTGAATGAATAAACAAGTTGTAGTATATGCACAACATGGAATACTACATAGCATTGGACAAAAACATGCTACTCATACATGCAACAACACGAATGAGCTCAAAAAACTGTGATGAGCAAAAGAAGCCCCGGACAAAAGAGTACATATTGTATTATTCCATTTATATGAAATTCTACAAAAGGCAAGACTTATCTATAGTGACAGAAAGCAGATCAGTGCTTGCCTGGGGCCAGGGTGGGAGAAGTTTGATTGCAAAAGGGCACGAGGGAGCTTTTTGAGGTAATGACAATGTTCTATAGCAATTACATGGATCAGTCGTGCAAACAGCAGAAGGAAGTCATGTGCAAAAAAAAAATACATATTACATGATTTTATTTATATTAAATTAAAAAAACATAGGCAAAGCTAAAGTACGGTGTTTAGAGATCCAAACTTAAGTGGTAAAACTAAGAAGATAAGCAAGCAAGTGATTGCTGGAAAAACCAAGAGGGTGAGTTCCCACAGCAGGGAGTGGGGGCGTACTGATTGGGAAGGGACATGTGCGTGGTGTCTGGGGTGCTAGCAGCGTTATCTTTCTGATCCGGATGGTGGTTACATGAGTGTTTGCTTTATAGCAATTTGTTAATCTGTAAGTTTTGGCTATGCACCTTTTTGTTTATATGTTACATTTTACAACTAAAGACATTAAAATAAAAAGAAGAGCAAAAATAGTAACTGAAAGGCAAGCCGAGTCTGGTCCAGGGGAATGAGGCCAGGAAAGTTGAGAGCTGCACAGAGCAAGCAGCGACGGCTGTGGGACTGGGCCTGTGAAATATGTCTAGGGCAAGCACTGAACTTGTTGGGGGCAGGTGCGTGCCAGGCTGGACAACGCATCTACTTAACTGCTGCCCCACTGCATATCCAGCACAGGGATGGGCACACAGCACACCCACCTGAGGCTTATGGATACACTGGTGGTATCCGGGTATGCCATTAAGGCATGCCCAAATCAGAGCATATTCCCCAGGGGCCACCTACCAAAGAGCATTGGACTTGAAGGCAAGGGACCTAGGTTAAGGCTCTAGCAATGTCACTTCCAGATATATGACCTTGGACAGGTCACTTCACCTCTCAGCATTAGTTTTCTTATTACTAGCCCTGGGTATGAGAGACAGTGAGAGATGCAATGGATGTACCTGGATATCTAGATATCTATACCCTTCTGCATCCAAATCCAGCCTTTAAGAAGGGCAAGTGCAGTAAAGTCTTAAAGTGGGAACACCAAAGGCCTCAACTTAAGGCAGCCAATTGGTCTCCCCACATCTACTCATCCCTGGGTTTAACTGCTTCTGGGTGTGAATCAGTATGGTGATGTGAGGGGCTAGTCCAAGCTGAGTATCTGAAGGTGCCAGTTATGAAGGGCGTAGCAGAAACGGGGAAGTGGGGAGATATGAAAGCCAAATGCTTTCAATCACTGCTAACTTCACTGCACACAGTATCAAGGTATAATTACCCATTTGTCAGGGTTGAAGGTTGTGGGGAAGTGGCACAAGGCTGATATTTGCCAGGACAAACAGAGCGCCAGCACCAAAGGTGTGTGCATGAGATGGGGGTTACCACTGCTGCCTCCAAAAAGTACTCTGTCACATACATACTCTGCTACCTCTGGGCTAAAGGGGGCCCTATCTGGTAGCAGTGGTTGGAGAGCTCTCTGCCTACAGGTACCCTGACAACACCAATGGCTGTTCAAGCTTGGAACTCGGGACAAGCTTCTTTCTCCTGTTTGGGAGGAGTGCTCACGTCCTTTTGTTCATCTGAGAGAAAGGTTTTGGATTCACCTCTGTTCACTGATAGGCAGGAACCATTTGCAAATTAAAGACTTAAGATGAGCGCTGTTGCCAATATAGAATGGCAACAATGGACCAGATGCTACAGCCTTATCCATTTCAAAGGTTCGTGAATAGCCAGCTGTGCCATGGTCCAGGCTTCTTTTTAATAATATGTCATGGTCCTCATCATGCATCAAATGGTATCAGCACCTGTTTCTTCTTGTCTCTGTTCTTCACATATATACTTTTATTCTCAAGTAGATGCAGGAATCACTGCAAATAGAATCAGCTTTGGGGAGAACTTATGTGCTGACCCCCACCACCCGCCCCCCACCGCCCACACACACAATTCCACTTGAAAATGTGAAAACACTATAACTATGATCAAGACATTTTTTTTTTAAATCACCCAAATCTCATCGCCCTAAGAGATCTCTTTATATTTAGGTATTTACTGTACAGAAAGTGTTTGTAAGTTGTGAGATCACAACGTAAACACAACGGCATCTTTCCCTTTATAAAATCTTCTATTCTGTGTATTTATTCCTCAGGCTGCTGCAGATTTCAGAATGAGCATATTAAATGGCCTCATAAGATGCAATGGAATGGATAGGCCATAATTTAATTAACCACCCCTTATTGTTGGGTGATTCATTTGTTCCCAGTGCTATCTTACTACAGCCAATTTCGTCATGAACATCTTCATGCATGTATCTTTTCAATTCTGTCAAAATACTTCCTGAAGAATACAATCCCAGGAGGGGAAATTATTGGATCGAAGGGTAGGAATAGTCCCAGGGTTCCTGTTTCAGTTGAGTGGGCTGCCTTCCGCAAGGGGGGGTGCTTTCTGAAATGTGCATAACCTCGAGTCTAGCCAGCCTTCCCTTTCAGCCCCCCAAAGCTGTCCCATGTACTCTTCGTGCCTTAGTTACTGCCTGTTGTGTGGGGATCAACTTCTATTTGCTCTCTGGGTACCTTGCACCATGGTTTCAAAACAATGCAGACTTGTTTTGGGAAACAGACTGAGCCGGTGTGGAACAGGCTCTGAGCTCCAACAGCTGAGAGTCCACAGTAATTATCTTTGGGGGGTGCCAGGCTCGGGAACTAAGGAGCAGATGCGCTTGTTTCTCTGAGCCCACACACCACAGAATTTCCCCACAGCCTTGACAAGGGAACCACAATGCTCTGATGCAGGCAGCCCTGGACCCCTCAGCACCATGTGCCACGTCCTGCCACAAACCAGACACAGCCCTTGCCCTCAAAGAGCTCACCACCTGCTAGAGACAAATGAGTAAACAAGTAACAGGGATGCAATGTGGTGTCATGGTCAAGAGCAGGTACATTGCAAATCAGGCTGACTTGGGATGGGATCCAAGCTTTGCCATCTTGCTGTGTGGCCTTGAGCAAGTTAATTTCTATCTTTCTTTTTTTTTGCCTTGGTTTCACCATCTACAAAATAGTAACTATTAATAGTTACTATTAATATTGACTCCTGCTGGGTTATTACGAAAACCTAATGAGCAGTGCATGGAAGGCATACAGCACAGTGCCTAGCATGGAGTAAAGTAAGCGTTCAATAAATCTCAGCTACTAGTAGTGACAGCGCATTACTAAAACAGAGTGGAAAGTAAAATATTTCCTAAGAGGGACTCCAGTACAGTAAACAAAAACCCAGTCTTCCAACCCAGGGATCAAGAAATGCTTTTTGTCCCCCTCTCCCCCAGGCAGTGAGAGGTGCTGGGAGGCAGCAGCAGGCAAGAGGATCCAATCCCTCCCACCAGCCCCAGGACAGAAAAGCCTGCGGGTGAATCCCAGTGAGCAGCCTCCAAGTGGCTGGAGACGAGAGGGTCTCAGTGACTTGAGGCTGCCTGAAAATATTTGTAGACGCTTCCATCAGCTCTGCCTACGGTATTTCTGCTGGGAGGGGAAAGTAACGTGGCCCAGTCTTTCCCAAGTGCTTAACTGGACTCCTTGATTAGGAAAACACAGCCCTGGGCCGACAGCCTTGCCAGCAATCAGTGCTAATGTAAGGCCCAGCTGAGCAATACAGCAGGCCAGGCCCCACGCCCAGTGCCACGAAGACTTCTGCCTTGTCTAGGATATGGTCCAGAGATATAAAAGAGCTGATTTAATAGTACAGCTACTTAGAGTCAATATTTACAAGTGCCAGCAATGCCTTATATGCAAGGAAAGGAGCATTAGTGGGGCAGCTTCTCTTTCTGCCATCCCAAAGTCGTTGGGTAAACTTTCTCTGAGAAACTGTCAGTTAAGAGTGGCCTTGAACTGACATGGCCAGCAGCACAAGCACATAGGCCACAGAAGTGTCCATCACCACTGTGGTTAGCATGCTCTCCCCATCAAGCCTGGTACATTTCTTTATGGGAACAAACTGCTCTCTTATCTATTGTCTGCATCCGAACTAGCCACTCTTTCAACCCAATGTAGCTATTCCTTATTGCACTCCCTGTTTAATGCCCATTGTCAAAGCACCTACTGTGGCAGATGCAGACCTGAGACAGATGTCAGTCATCCTCTTCCCTCAAATAGTAACTTCAGCAGAATCACCACCAATCAGAGTAAGGCGGGCCCTGAGTAGTCATCCACTCCAGCATCTTTCAAAGCATGTCCCACAGATGGTGGTTTCAAGGATTCTAATAGATGCTCAACTCCAAAGTGTTGTGTGGTGACAAAAGTTTGAGTTAAGCTGAGTGAAGGAAAGTTAGCAAGCTTTTTGACCGCCAGACTTCTCAGACCCTATGATATGCCAAGGGACACTGTGACTGTCCAATGGGGGCCAGAGAACCCAGCATTCTCCAAACATATTGGACTCCAGACCCATGCGGACAAAGCAGTTCATGAGACTAGCAGTCCTGACAATACCTGTTGGGAAACACAGAACTATCTTAACCCACTTGTATTTTAGATGAAGAGACTGAGTCCCAGATAAGGAAAGGAACTTGCCTGAGCTCATCCAGGGAGTCTGTGGCAGGATCACACTAATTCAGCTTGTGAAACCTTCAAAAGGGCTGTCTCTAGAATCCTCAGTTTTTCAGATTGGAGAGCCATTAGAGGGTTTTAAGCATAGAGGTGATGTGGTTGAATTAGCATTTTAGGTAAATCACTTCAGCTGATGCATAGAGGAAGGTCTAGAGCAGTGGTCTCCAACCTTTTTGGCACCAGGGACCGGGGCTCCTATGAGAATCTAATGCCTGATGATCTGAGACGGAGCTGAGGTGGTGATGCTAATTCTGGGGAGCGGCTGCAAATGCAGATGAAGCTTCACTCGCTTGCCCACTGCTTACCTCCTGCTGTGCAGCCCAGTTCCTAACAGGGGTTGGGGACCCCTGGTCTAGAAGGAGCCAGTGAGAGGACAATTAGAGTAATGCACATGAAAGGGACAATTAGAATAATACAGGTGAAAGATGATAAAAACCTAAATTAGAGCAGTGGTGGGAGTGCTTCTGAGGAGGAGGTGCATTCCAGAAATAATTAAGAGGTAAACTGGCAGAACTTAGTGGTTGAGTAGTTCGGGGAGAGGGAAGAGTTAAAGGTGATGCTGAGAAATCTGGCCTGGGTGACCGGGTAGATGCTGGTGCCACGCGCTGGAGAAAGAGCTGGTCAGGTGGGGTTAGAGGGTGTTGAAACCTTCCCTTCTGGTGGCTGTGAAATGTTCAGTGTAGATATCTAAGAACCATTTGGCTTTACTTGGAAAGTTTCAGGCTAGAGACCAAGGTCAGGGAAATAACTACACATAGATGGAAGATAAAGCATAGGAATGGAAGAAATGGCCCAGGGAGGATGCGTAAAGGGAGTAAAAGCAATGGGCTAGAGAACTCAATCTGGCCTCCAAAGAGCTCACCATCTAAACCTTCCCTTCTTTGAGGTTCCTCTCAAGTAGCACGTCCTCGAGGTAAGAAATGCTGACAGAAGAGAAATACAAGTGTTGAGTGGATTTGTGGATAATTTAGATCTAATTGGTAAGATTAAATGTCTTGTGATGGCACATTGGATTCTGAGGAGTGGCTGAGGAGACTTCTAGGAAGAAAGATTTCCCCCAGGTGGATGTGTGTGCTTGCCCTTTTCCTCCCTGGAGTCTAGCTATATGTACATGTCTTATCTCTGCAGTAGACAGTACACTTGCTCCTGAAGGGCAGGGGATCCTACATCCTTAGAAGTCCTCATGGGACCTGAAGAGTACCTGACATGTGGTACTCAATATGAATTTATTGAACACCTCAATGGGAGTGGAAGTAGGGAAAGGACCCCTGGCCAAAGAAATAGTGTGAGCAAGTGGCCTGTGAGTGGTGAAGTGCCAGAAATGCACTTCGTAGAAGCTGGATACCTTTAAGGGCCACAGGCAGGTCTGAGCAGAGCTGAGCTTCCCCTTAAAAGCTCTTTCTGCTTTCCACCTCACTGTCAGGAGAGCAGTGCTGAGGGCTTTGTCAGCTCCTCTCAGCTTGCCCTTGCTGGATGCTGACTGCAGTGCCCAATGAAGTCACAAGCAAAGCCACTATCAATTGCAGAAGCCAACCTGCCCCTTCCATTTAATTGCTCCTGTACCCAAGAAAGAGAAAGTTAGGTCTAAGGTCTGAGGTACCATGAACTCAGATATGTCTATGAGAAGGGAACCTAACAAGGAACCCAGTCTCATTAGGCCACATACAAAGGTGTGAGTTTGCCGCTCCACCTCCTCCTTGTGGCTCCTGAATATGTGGACTGAACTCAGACTCACTCTCAGCATTCATGACCCTGGAGATGATCTTTTTAGCATCCCTGATGTCTGTGGCCTTCCACTTGTGTGTGCTCTAAATGCTCTGATCCTCTCCTGCCTATAAGGCTTAGTGACAAAGTTCCTTCTTGCAGGAAGTCTGTCTTGCAAGAGCCCCTCAGCTCAAAGTGACTGTTTTCTCAGGATACCTATATTATTTCATCTGCAGTATTCAATCTTATTGCCTGGATACACACTTTATATCCTGCTCCCCCCCCCCCAAAAGAGGTAAGGTCCTATAGGGGAGGGACAATGGTTGAGTCAACGAGAGACAGAGTGTTACAGCAGACACCATGTACACCACTATCAGGCAGAAGTGGACATCATCTAGCTCTACAACTTTCTAGCTCAATTACCTTAGGCAAGTCCCTTGTTGAGATGATTAAATGAGAAAGAAAGTGATCTATAATAGTATCTGTTATGTATTTGGCCCTCAACAATCATTCCTTCCTTCCCTTTCCCCTCAACATTTCTCACACAGTCTAGTACAGAGGTTTCATTAATCAATCCAGTCTGTCATTACTGGGGAAAAAAGATAGTATATAAAGATTAACTACTTCGGAATAAATCTAATGAAAGAGGATTATATAAATGGAAACATATACCATGTTCATGAATAGTAAGATTCAATATTATAAAGATGTCAATAGTCTCACACTGACTTACTAATTCAATGCCATATTGCAAAGTTGTGAATGTGAGAGTGTGAGAGTGTGTGTGTGTGTGTGTGTGTGTGTGTGTAAAACCTGACAAGCTACTTCTAAAATGTATATGGAATAGGTCAACAATAGCCATGATATTCTTGAATAAAAAAAAAATATATTGGAGAATTTGTTGTACCGGGCATCAAGATTGATCATAAAATAATTAAAACAGTGTAGTACTGTCTTAAGGATAAACAAAGGGACTGATGAAACAGAATATGAAGCACAGAAACAGATGCACACATATACTGACACCTGACATATGACAAATAGCACAGCATGTTGGACTTTTCAATAAACTGGGAAAATTCTCTATTTATAGCACAAAAAATGAAATTACACCTCTACTTCATAACACACATAAAGATAATAAAAATCAATTCCATGAGAAAGCCTTCAGACAAACTCAAATTGATGGATATTCTACAAAATACATGATCAATATACCTCAAAACTGTCAAGGCCATTAAAAACAAGTAAAGTTGAGAAACCACCACAGCCAAGAGGAGCCTAAGGAGGTATAACAACTAAATGTAATGTGGTATCCTGGATGCGTATCCTGGACCAGATAAAACTAGGTAAAAACTAAGAAACTATGAATAAAGTATGGATTTTAATTAATAATGATGTATCAATATTGGTTAACAGATTGTGACAAATGTACCAACTAATATAAGATAGTAATAGGTAAAACTCGGTGCAGGGTATATGGGAACTCTCTGTACTATCTTTATAACTTTTCTGTAAATCTAAGCTTACTCTAAAATTTTTTAAAGTTTATTTTTAAAAAAGGTAAAAATCAATTCAAGGAAGACTGGAAAAACCAAACGTACAAGACAAATTATATGAAAGATTGTATAGGGGAATGTTTGAATGATCTTGGAGTAGGAAACACTTTCTTGCATGAGATATAAAAGGAATTAACCATAAATGAAAAGATATATTTGATTACATTCAAATTAAGACCTCATGTTAATAAAAAAAAAAGTGATTAAGAGAATTTTTAAAAAGCCACAGATTCTATTTCCAGCAATGAACAAGGAAACTCTTAGTGAATGAATCCTATTGCAGATAAAACCTAAAAACTCTGGAGAACAAACAAACAAACAAAATAAAACAAAAACACACTATCTGAATACAGTGGGGAGAGATCAAAAGCAAGCAGATACTAGAAGGGAGTAAACATTTGGAAGAAGAAAATTACACTAGGTCACTTTCTCATTTTTTTATGGTGTTTAGCTTGAGTACAGGACCCAGTCTGCACCATGCAGGTAGCTAAAACTCTGATGGAAAGCTTGTACCCTGTCCAGATTGAAGAACCCGAGTATAGAGTTCAGAGCAACCACAGCAGCCAAATAGTAAGAAGAGCCCTCCAAAATAAGCCAGAAAGAAAGAGGCTCAAATCGTACATATAAACTATATTTGGCTCTCTGATGACCTCAAACCATGCACATGTGGGAGACTTTAAAAATCAAAGTGTATGGTTTTTTTTTTCTGACACGAAATGTGTCTTTCCTAAAGAACAACCAATTCTCCTACACCAATTGGATGTCCTACAATTCAATTCAATTCTGACACTAACTATCTGGAATTAGTGTCAGACTCCACAAGTTTAAGGGCTCTGTCCTACAAGTATGCCCTCACTTCGGACGTTATCCACAAATGAGACACCCAGGTTACCCCCACTTCTGCTCAGCTGACTACAGATCTGGGGGTTCTCAGACATCCCTTCAGGTTTGATAATTCACTAGAATGACTCACATAACTCAGAAGAGTGCTTTACTTACAATTACCAATTTATCACAAGGATACAACTCAGGAACAGCCAAATGGAAGAGATGCATAGATCACGGTATAGGGAAAAGAAAGGGTGGGCACAGCGCTTAGATGCCCTCTCCAGGCAAGCACCCTAACAGCACATCTTTTTACCAATCTGGAAGGTCTCTGAATCTCATTGTTCCAAAGTTTTTATCAAAGTTTCTCTATGTAGGCATCATTAATTAAATCACTGACCAGTGGTGATCGAACTCAATCTCCAGCCTCCCTCCTAGTCCCTGGAGGTTGAGGGGTGGGGCTGAAAGTCCCAACCCTCTAATCACCTGCTTGATCTTTCTGGTGACCAGCCCTCATCCCAGTCTTCTCAGGTAAATTCAGATAGGGTTGAAAGGAGTTCATTCTGAATAATAAAAGACACTCTTATCACCCAGGGAATAACAAGGGTTTCAGGAGCTCTGTACCAGGAACCAGGGACCAATATTTATTATTAGACCACGCCCAGCTAAGACTAAAATAATCGAACTGTGATTTGAGCTGCTGCCCACCACAGAACAGAAACAGCTTGCAGTTTATGTCTAGTCGATTTAATTGTCAGCTAACACAAATGAAACAAACAAAAAAATCGACATTCATCATAGGAACAGAACAAAAGCAGTCTCCACACACATGAAGAACCAGAAAAATGTGAGAAAAACTCAAGAGAAGAGGCAGTCAACTGACACAACCCAGATGCTGGAATTAGCAAAGGTTTTAAAAGTCGCTATCATAGCTATGCTGAAGGACATAAAGGGAAATATGCTTGTAATGAATGAAAAGACAGAAAATATCAGCAAAGAAATAAAAATTATAATAAAGAACCAAACAGAAATTTTAGAACTGAAGCAAACAGTATCTGAAATAAAAATAAACTGAGTAGGCTTGTGAACAACAACAACAAAAAAGGGGGACTCTGTAATAAATCTGACAAGTCTAGTGACAAAGTAACTTCACAGGGTGATCTGATCATAAATTCCTAACTGGGCAAGTCATGGTGGGTAGTCACGGCCTAGGTATATGACATTTTAGTAAGAGGTTAATCTTTGCCTAAAGCCAGCCCTGTCCATTGTTCTTGTGCATCTAGGTTAACACACCTTTGGAGTGCCACAGTAAACCTCTTTTCCAAGCCCCTCTGTGTAGTAACCATCCTCAAGGGGAAACATAATCTTGTTAACTATCCTGTAATTCAATCATAGAGATGTTCCCCTACCCTGCTTTCTCCCATCTTCAAGTAAGTTTCCTTACATTCTCTTCTTAATTCCAGATGTATAAAAAGAACTTGCATAACTGTCATTCACCAGAGCATTTGAGATCCTGCTTCCTGGCATGTCATCAGTTTGGCTTAAATAAACTCATAAAAATTCTCTACAGGTTTGGAGGTTTCTTATGCTGACAGGCTTAACAATGGATTGGAAATGACAGGAGTCAAAGAAAATGAAGACAGATTAATAGAAATTATCCATTCTGAAGAACAGGGAGAAAAAAAAATAAAGAAAAAAACCCCAGAGCCTCAGGGACCTATGGGACATTGTAAAAATATCTAAAATAGATATAGTTGGAGACCCAGAAGGAGAGGAGAGAGAGTAAACCAGAAAAAAAATGTTTTTTTTTAAATAATAGAAATAAACTTTCCTAATTTTGTGAAGGACATAAAATCACAGATTCAAGAAACTTAGTGAATCTCAAGCAAGATGAACATGAACAAAATCACACCTACAACATCACAGCCAAACTGCTAAAAATCAAAGATAAAGATAAAATCTTTAAGCAGTTAGAGAAAAATGACAGAGGAATCAATTCAAGTGACTACTCACCACACTTGAAATAAAATGGAGGCTCAAAGATAGTGGAACATGTTTAAAATGCTGAAAGTAAATAACCAAGAATTCTAAAGACAGCAAAAATCAAGAATGAAGGTGAAATAAAAGCATTGTTTCTACATAAATGATAACTAACAGAATTAATCTCCAGCAAGTTTGCATTACAAGAAATGTTGAAGGAAATTCTTTAGGCTTAAATGAGACAAAAATTAGTAAAGACATAGATGATCTGAATAACGTTATTGGCCACTTTGACTTAAATGATATTTATAAAGCACTATATGCCCCCACAAAAGAAGAATACATACTTTTTTCAAGTATATATAGTACATTCACCAAAATCGATTATATATTAGGTCATAAACCATGTTTAAGCAAATTTGACAGAAATGAAATCACACAGTGGATGTTCTCAGACCACAATGGAATTAAATAAGAAGTCGATAATAATAATATTGACAAAAACCCTGAAATATTTGAGAATTAAACAATATACTTCTAAATAATATATGGGTCAAAGAAGAAATCATAAGGGAAATTAGAAAACATTTTGAATGAATGACCATAAAAACACTAACATTAAAATTTATGAGAAGCAGGTAAAGCAGCACTTAAAGGTTATAACTTTAAATGGTTTAAAATTAATGACCACGTTTCCACACTAAGAAGGTAGAAAAAGGTGGGCAAAGTAAACCAAAAGCAAGTAGAAGTTAAGAAATAACGCAGAGAAGAGCAGAGGTCAATGAAATAGAAAAAAAAAAAACAATAAAGAAAATTATCAAAGCGAAAAGATCAAGAAAAATTGATCACTCCCTGGCTGAGTTAATCAAGAAAAAAAGAGAAAGCGCTCAAATTAGCAATATCAACAGTAAAAAAGGGAATCACTACAGATCCCATAGCATTAGAAGGATAATAATGAACATCTTTACTGCCAACAAATTTGACAACTTGGATGAAATGAACAAACTCTTTTGAAAATAACAACCTACTGAAATGGACATAAGATGAAACAGAAAATATGCATTTCCTATCTATTAATTGAATTTATTATCAAACACATTTCCACAAAGAAAACTCCAGGGTGAAACAGTTTCACTGGTGTATATTATTAGACATTTAAGGAAGAAATAACAATCTTATACAATACAAAGACTTTCAGAAAATAGAGGAGGAGAGGACTCGTCTTGACTTGTTTGATGGGGCCAGCATAACCCTAATATCTATGTTTTCTTGTAAAAGCTTCATGGTTTTAGCTTTTATGTTTAGTTTTATGAAATATCTAAATGAAATTTTTGTGTATAATGTAGGTATGGGTTGAGGTACCTTCATGACTTGTGGTAAGCAAGCTCATCAAATGACATTAAGATCTGTGCAGATGAATTCCAAAGAATTTATGTAGATACTCTGACCCAAAATGAAGAGAGGATAACTCCCCAGTCTTTAAGTGCGGGCTGCTCATAGTGACTTCCTTCCACAGAGGACACTATGGAAAGGAGGAAAGAAAGAGTAACTTTATAGTGGAGAAACTCAACAAACATTAACTCGGCCAAGATCATGGTCAATATGAACATATGGATATGATGGCTGAAAATGGTACTATACCTCTGTGGTCTTTCATAAATCCATAAGCTCGCTCTAATCATGAGAAATACGAGGCACTCTATAAAATATCTCACCAGTCCTCCTTAAAACTATCAAGACCATCGAAAACAAGAGAAATCTGAGAAACTGTAACAGCCAGGAGGGGTTTTATGAGACATGACAACTAATATAATATATGATATTCTTGATAAGATTTTGAAACAGAAAAAGGATATTAGGTAAAAAACTCAGGAAATATGCATGCAGTATAGATTTTATTAATAATAATGGACCAATCTAGGTTTATTAATTGTCACAGATTACCATACTAATGTGAGGCATTAATAATAAAAGAAAGTGGGTGAGAGGTATATGGGAATTCTCTGTACTATCATCTCATTTTTTTTTTATAAATCTAAAACTGTTCTAAATAACAAAGTCTATTTTTAAAAAAGACATCATTAAGAAAATATAGAGATGAGTCACTGACTGGAAGGAAGCGTTTGCAAAATATATATCTGACAAACAACTGTTATCTAGGATATCAAAAAAAAAAACCCAACGACTCCTAAAACTCGATAATAAAAAGACAAACAAGTCAATAAAAATGGACAAAATGCTTAAACAGAAGATATAGAAGTGGCCAGTAAGAGTGCAATGATGTTCAACATCATTAGTCACCAGGGAAATGCAAATCAAAACTGCAATAAGATATCATTATACCCTCTTAAATGGCTAAAATTTAAGAGAATAAAAATGTCGACAAGGATACGATGCAACTAGAACTCTTACATATTGTTGATGCGAATGTTAAATGGTACAGCTGCTTCGGAATATGGGCTAGCTCACAATGTCTTCTAAACCTAAACATGTACCTACTTCTATGACCAAGCAATTACATTCCTAGGTATTCACCAAAGAGAAATGAAAACAAATGTCCACAAAAAGTTTTATGAAAGAATATTCATAGCAGCTTTATTCACCAATATCAAAACCTGTTAACAGCCCAGGTGTCTACCAATAGGAGAATGGATACACAAATTGTAATTTTGTTTCATAAATTAAATTCATACTGTAAAAAAGAAACAAATTACTGATATAAGCAACAATGATTTTGAATTTCAAAATCATTATGTTGAATGAAAGAAGACATTAAAAAAAGATATACTGTATGAATCCATTTATATGAAATTCCAGAATAGTTCAATCTAGTCTACAGTGGAAAAAATAAGAACACCAGTTGGCAGTGGGGTGTAGGGGTAGGGGTTGACTGGGAAAGAATATGAGGGAACTTGCCAGGATGATGGTAATGTTCTAATTTTCAATAGAGGTATGTACTTTTCCAAAGTTGTCAAATAAAACACTTATGATTTGTGCATTTCATTATATGCAAATCTCATGTCAGAATTAAAAACAAACTGTAAACAAATATTAATGGTATTCATACTGAATGCAACTGTGAAACTTCAAAAATAAGATAGATTGATGGATAGATAAGATGATAGATAAGTGACAAAGCATGTAGAGTGGAATGTTAGTTGTTTGAGCAGATGCATATCTGAGTGTTGACTGTAGGAGTCCTTCAGCTTTTCTGTATACTAGAAAATTTTCATAACAAAATTTTGAAAAATACAAGCCAAACCACAGCTTGGGAGAACATATAAAAGGAATAAAGTAGTATCCCAGAATATGTAAAGACTCCTACAGATCAATAAGAAAAAGGTAAACAACTCAGTATAAAAGGTAGCAAAACAACTTAACAGGCCTAATACAAAAGAGGATACTCAAACGACCGATAAACACAGGGCAAGATGCTATGGTGGATGCTGTGATGTCTCAGGCAGACTTCCTCAGGAGTTATTCCTGCAGCTGCTGGCAGACAGCTCTTGGTTCGAAATCCAATATGAGATTCTCAGCCCAGTTCAGATGTGGCTGAGTGCTCCAGAGCAGTGCTTCAAATGCCACCCCGTTATCTCCCCACAAACCAAGTGTAGGACCTTGGATAACTCACTTCAACTCCCTACAGCTCCTCTTCTCCATCTGGAAAACAATGCATAATAGAATTATCCTTGTCCTGCCTTCCTCCCCAAACAGTCCTGAAGGTATGAAAAAAATGATGAAAGTTCTATCTGGCCTGGAGAGTGCTAGTGACACTTAAGTCATGTCCAGTAACAAGAGCAGCAAATGACCGAACTGGGACTCAAACCCAGGACTCTTAACACCCTCCGTCGCATGACTGCCCTCAGAGCTGATCCTCTGATCTATCTCCCAGTGGCTGCTAAGATGAAATGCCACCCACTTAGTGAAGCTGTTTTGAGAATCAAATCTAAAGTAACTCGTTCTACTTTCTTAACAATGAAAATTATATCATCAACAAAAACTGTTACCAGCTCCTCCTACCTCCAGGTAATGATGCGCTGTCATGTACACAGAGAGGAAAGTTGTAGCTAGTAAGGAATAGATAAGCTGGAAGTCCTCGGATGGTTTTATTGATGAGTGATTCTAGAATGGCTCAATATATACATATATAGATGACTTGATATACATGAAGCTAATGACCATATGAAGGAGTCTCTGCCACCTCACCAGTCAGTGGATAAGGTCGCCAAATTGTGGAATTCTGTTTCCTGATCAGGGTTGGGAGAGACTTCCTTGAAGATACTTCCTTGTGCTTGTGACACTCATTAACCCATGACTGTGACAATCAGTGGTACAACTGTGTTACTGCCATGTCTGAGTGTGGACATGTTGCCATAAGCAGACTGATCCAATATTTCATCCCTGGCCTAGTCAAGGACTGCGCTGCGTTATGTATACCTAATACGTAGGAATCGATTCTCAAAAACAGCCACAAGAGGCAGGTCTTGTTATTCTTACTCATTGAATGAGGAGATGGAGGCCTGGGTAGGCAAAGGGAGTTGCCCAAGTTCACAGAGCTGGCCAGTGTGAGGGCCAGGACTTGAACTCGCATGCCTGTCCTGGTTTCTCTCTCTAGTGTAGAGCCAGTGCTCCTTCTACACTGTGCAGCCTACATTCTGAATACATTCTGGGGAAGGACAAACAAGATGAGCTTGGCCTCACATTTTGTGACCAAAAGGGCTGGCTACCCACTCATTCATCGATCCCATCTTTAGGTAGACTCTGGAAGCACAGTGCCCTCCTGTCCTTTCCAGGGCCACCAGCGGGAAGCATGGAAAGATGCTTGAATCCTTCCCTAGGCCCCTGAACATGTCCAGTAGTCTGATTAGTTATTTGTGGAGGCCACGCTAGTCTGAATGGAGAAGACTGACAAGTCACAAGCCCGCGTTGCATTTATTAACAGGGTCTCAACTTGGGTGTGCCTGCTGCATGCCAGCCAGCCAGCCAATGCAATGGAAGCTGTTCTGAAGCCAGGAAGGCCACCTGCCTGGAACAATGGCCTGAAAGCTGGTGCCCGGACATGCTGGGTATGAAGCCAAGGAACCAACGAAGTAGCATATCAGAGGCTTTGTTTCTTTATTACAAACCCCATCCTCACACCACACAAGCTGAGGCTGCAAGGACCCTCACAATGATCAGAATTTAGAATGGCTAATGCACAGCACAGAAGAGTCTAGTGGAGAATTCTCAGCTAAGTAAAGGCGGTGGGTAAGTGGGCAAAGTTTAACCCCTTCATCTCCGTCCTCTGCCTTCCTGATTGCTACCCCTGCCTGTTGCTCTCCCAGCAATGGAACCTTCCCCTGAGGGACCAGGCAGCAGACAGGACTAGGGATTGGCTCAAGTTTCAGACCAAGGTCAAGTCCAGGCTTGCTAGGTTCAGAGCAGTCCTCTGACTACCCTTTTACCTAGTATACCCCTATCCCTCCCAAACACAGAGAGGTGCACCTAACTCACATGGTCATTGAATCAACACTAGCTATGAATTAGCCATTGTCCTGTGTGCTAGGGACAAACTAGCGGTCAAGACAAACACGGTCCCTGCTCTCTGAGAAGAGACCTTCTAGTTGGGGAAGAGAGAAAAAAGTCAACAAATACGTAATGATTCCATAATAAATGTTATGAATAATGATTCCATAATAAATGTTACGAAGACAAACTCCAGGGCAATGTGATGGTGAGCATGGGGGCTGGGCACTGGCAATCCTAGGCAGGAAGTTCAAGGAAGGTGACACAGCATTAACACACTTGCACAACCCCAGCACACAGGTAATGTACAGACGTGCCAGAATAAATCACACACAGTCTCTCTCACACACACAGACACATGCATGCATGCACAATTATAGATTGTCAGGGATGGAGAGGCCCTTGGAGGTCATCCAGTCCAGTGACATTCAACCTCCAGCCTCATCCTTGCTCCCCCCAAAGTACTACCCTGGGAAGGCACGAGAATATGGTCTGGATACCACTACTCTAATTCAAGCCCTTTGATGTACACAACCACATTCCAAGCCCAGGATAGAGAAGGGCCCTGCCTAAGGACAAGCCAGGAGTTGGTGACAAATCTGGGGCTGAGAGTTGGGGCCCTAATCCCTCCCCTCCATTTTCTGCAGAGGTTTCTCCCAGCTCTCACCTGTGGCTGCCAGACAGGTGCTGTGGCTGGGCCTAGGATAGACAGTGTTCTCCCTAAGGAGTGAGGGATCCCATACACCTCAGGTAGTACTGAGGGCAGAAAAAAGAGGCCAGATGGGAATTGGCACACCTGTCCCAAGCAGCCACCTCTGCTGTGGGCAGAGCACTGCAACTAATAAGCATTTCATTTTCTGCCAAGGGCATAAGGTAGGGAGCAAGATGGTGTGTGTGTGTGTGTGTGTGTGTGTGTGTGTGTGCGCGCGCGCGCGCACGTGCATGCACATCTGTACACATGCAGGGGAAGTCCATGCTACCCAGAACCCTGGCACCAGCTTCACAGTGGGCACAGACAAAGGACCTTCAGAGGTAAGGGCTGGCAAAGACAAGCTTTTCTTGGGGAACTGCCCTCAAGACCCACACATACTTCTGGAAATTAATGATGCTGGCAAATCTTTAACTTGAATGAGATTTTTCAAATTTCAGAATCAGTTTAATGTAGAGTCCAGTGGTATGAGGAAAAGTGCATGCGGTCAGAGCACGTCCAGCCTGGGTGAGAATCTAAGTTCTGCCATTAAGTTCCTTTATGATCTTAGACAAGAAACTGCAACTTCATTAGGTCTGTATTGTCCTGCCTGGAAAATGGAACTAATAAAAGCCATCATTCGTGGAACATCTGCTTTGGCCAGGCTCTGGGCATATAAAGAAATTCTCCCATTCCGGCCCCACAACAGCCTTGCAAGGTACATCATTTCAACGCTACTTCTCAGTCCAGCCTCCCAGCTTGAGTATCTCCAGCAGGAATGACATTCATGTGGCTTCCTCTTAACCCTGCCTCTCCATGTTGTTTGTCTGTGCCCACTTCTGATAGATATACAGGCCATTTCTGCACTCAGGTCAGGAATGTCTAGCTCCTGGGCACTTTATAGAGATGACTGGCAGAGCCCAAGGTGCATATGAAGCATCTTGATACCTGTTTTACATGGCGGTTGTCGCTGCTGAACTGGGAGCTCCCTGAGACAGGCGCAGGGTTAGCCTCCTGAGTGGAGCCTCAGCGCCAGCCCCGGCTGCACACCGACCACCTCAGTAAACATATGTTGAACTGATAATGACGTACTCTTGTTCTGTCACAGGTAACTTCCCTAGTGGTTCAAGAAAGTTAGGATTGTCCCAGGTCCTTGACTGAGGTACGGACAGAGATCCCAGAAGTAAAGATGTCACAGCTATGGAGAGGTCTTCGGAGATGGCCTAGTTATTGGACAGATGGAGGCCTGCAGCCTAGTGACAGGAGGGGATGCCCCTAAATCACCCAACAAGCTAGGGATAGAGCCTGACCCAGATCTCAGGCCTTTTGACCTTGATTTTGCACCCTGCCCCATCCTCTGACTGTCTTTAATCTAGCCAAGCTAACTCCAGCAATGCCAGAGCCAACAAAGGCTCCAGCAGCAGCACCAAAGCCCTCCCCGGCAGCTGCGTGCAGGGTGTGGGGCTAGAAGAGGAGCAGAGCTGCTCCCCAGTGAGACCCCCAGTTCCGTCCTGGCTTTAGGCCCTCCCTGCTGACCTTGCAGGCACCTCAGGAAATCCCACTCTGGCCACTATCTGCTTCCTCCCAGCATCCGGGCTCCTTTGCTCTGACAGGCTTGCCGCCAGCCCGTCCCCCAGCCACTCTGCCCTTGTGCCAAAGCTCAGGCTCAGAGTCCCCAGCATCCTGACCAGCAACCAGAGTTGCTTCCCAAATTCCTTCTCAGAGTGCGAGAGAGATAGCCGGGGTCACTGCTGTCCTGTTGTAGCCAATTCCTCACTTGCAGGGCCGACGCCTACAGCTTGTCAGCTTCTGAGGCAATGGCTGGGGAAAACAAGGATTTCTGAGACTGCAGGGCCAGGCTACCAGTGTCCATCACGCTCTTTCCAGCTGTGTGACTTAGAGCAAGCTGCGAAAGCGATGCTTCCTATGGGGCTGAGAGGGTTCGAGGAGACGATGTATTTCGAAGGCCCTGGCGATATGACTGCTGCCCACGAGGGGTTCTGTAAATGGCAGCTTTCCTTCCATGGGGAGGGCTCCCTAACCTGGGGACCCCGATGGGTGTCAGGAGTGTCCAGAACCCTCCTAGCTTGTCTACAGTATACGTACGTGGGTGTTTTTCCAGAGAGAAGTTCTCATGGCTTCCGCGGGAGCCTCAGAGAGGTTCTGTGGTCTACCAAAGGTTAAAGACCTCTGATCTAGAAGGTTCCCCCTCCGGTGAGAAGTGCATGGAACGAAGTTGAGAATCAGCTACCTGTTCTCATGGGGGCCTGCACTGAGCCAGCCCAGCAGGTCATGGGGCTCTGAGATGTTGAGAACCCAGAAATTTGTGGGCACCCTGAGATGGGCCCCAGAGACCCAGACATGGGAGCAGCCACAGTGCAGTGCAGAATGATGCACTGACTGCGAGGACGAGAGGGAAGAACAGTGGAGTGGGGGTGTGTGGCGAGGGCAGAGACAGTCAAGGCAGAGTTGACTGTACCTTGAAAGAGAAATTGGCTCCCCAGAAATCAGAGCAACAGGGACAAAGGCACAGACGACATAGGAAAGAGCAGCAAGGATATTGTGAGAGGTGGTGTGCTGGTTAAAATAGTTAAAACCATGGGCTCTGAAGCTAAACCACCCAAATAGGAATCCTGGCTCTGCTCACTGCTAACTCACTATAAACCTGGGTAAGTTAATGCGCCGTTTACTTATTTGTAAAGTGGAGACAGTCATAATACCCACCTATAGGATCGTTGCAAGGATTTAATGAATCAATACAGGTAAAGCCCTCAGAACAAGGCCTGGAGCTTGGCAAGCGTTCTGTATATGCTTCCTACAATTATTTCTACTCAGTCCAGTCAGGTCAGATGGTGGGGTTTGAGGATGAATGTGGTGAGAGGTGAAGCTGGACCAGAAAACGGAGTCAACAGGCTGGGCTGAGGAGTCTGGGATGAATCTGAACATTCAGGGGCGCAACTGACTATTTCTGAAGAGAGAACTGGCAGGTGCTGATGGGCGCTGTATGAAGGTCATATGGATATGGTGGACGTGGCAGCAAGTCACTCAATTAGCCAGTCAGCTAGTCATTCATTCACTTAACCCTTACTCGCACCAGGACCATAATGGATTTAAAAGAAGAGTTTCTGGGAACTAGACACTTCAGACATCACCTGTGGGGCTGATTCTGTGCTCAGAAGCTGCTTGCACTTCGTCCTTTCTCCTTGGTGCAGCGTGAGGGGAGGCTGGGGCCTGGGTGGGCAGAAGCTGGTGGAATCTCCAGATGAATCTCTCCATGTCTGCAAAGCTCATCCTGATAATACCATGACCTTGCTGGCAGGAGTCTGTGGTAGGCACAGCCCCCCAAAGATGTCCACGTCCTCATCCCCAGAACCTGTGAATATGTTACCTTAAACAAAAAAAGGGACTTTATAGAGGTGATTCAATTAAACATCTTGGGATGGGGAGATTATTCTAGATTATCTGGGTGGGTTCAATGCAATCACAAGGGCCCTACTAAAAGAGGAAGGCAGAAGAGTGGGTTAGAGAGAGAGAGGTGTCAGGGAGAGTGAAATTTGAAGGTGCTGTGTTACTGGCCTTGAAGATAGAGGAAGGGGCCATGAGCCAAGGAATGGGGGAGGCCTCTAAAAGCTGGAAAAGGCAAGGAATGCAGCCCTGCCCACACCCTGATTTTAGCCAAAGTGAGACCCGTTGTGAACTTCTGGCCTCTGAAACTGTAAGATAATAAATGTGTGTTGTTTTAAGCCACTAAGTTTGTGGTGCTTTGTTACAGCGGCCATGGGAAACTAATACAGAGTCTGAGGGGAAAAAAAGAAAAGTAAAGCCAGATATGAAATCTGTTTTAGAAATGGTACCCAAGCAAGGGAAAGAAAACCTCGGGAAAGTTAAAGCTCATAGCAAGTGCTCTGGGAAAACCTGGATGCGAACATGAAGGGAAATCCATTTAAATCTTTGCCTCTCCTATAACAGTCCGATTTATTCTAGGTGGGCTACAAATTAGATACATGGGGAGAAACAAGAAAAAAAACAGAAGGGAGAACAGGCTGGTGAAGGGTCTTGAAATCATGACATAAGAAGAATGAATTATAAGCCCGGAGAAAAGATGAGGGGTCCACGGTTGCTGTCTCCACCTATGTCTGGAGCTGTCATGGGCAAAGTGCACACAGAGGACAGGACCAGGACTGTAAGTAGACATTTCAGAGAGAGAGATTTTGGTTCAAAGGAAAACTTTCCAAATGACTGGCATTGTCTGCACCTGGAATAGGCCACCTTAGGATGCAGAGGGGAGCATGTGCTTCGAGGTGTTCCAATAGAAACCTAACTCTGCACAGGGTATCCCTGCACTGGGCCGAGGGGTTTGGAACTGACGGGCCCCTCCCTCTCTCTACATTGTGTCAGGGTCCTTCAGCAGCTTTGTGGAGTTCAAGTCAATCAGTGCTCTTCTCTGTCTGGACTTAAAAGAGAGACAGAAATTAGTATCAGTCCGGGGGACCAATTCCTCTAAGCTCCCTGACGCCTGCGATATTAGAGAGAACACACAGAATCCATGAAGCCTGAAGTGTGTCCATGGATATCACCCCCAAACAATTCATTAGTGCTCCTGGGAATGAAAAGTAAAGGTTAAATGGGCTGCCTAAACAGGCTGCGGCATCATGACAGAGAGACCAGTCTCTGCGGTGCAGGCAGAGGGCTTTACTGTGGCTGGGATGGAGGACAAGGGAAATTTAAGGTGGTGCCCTGGCAGGACAAGTCAGACTCCTGCCCTGGCCCAGCTTTCCCCTCATTTCAACATGTTTGGATTACCAACCAGTGTCACCTCCTGCCCCCCTCTACGTGCGTCCTGTGGTGGGGTCCAAGTGTGGCAACAAGAGCTTCCTCTTGACGGCTCTCTGTGTGGTGAGTAGTCGTTTCGTTGTCCTCCAACCACTGAGGAAACAGGCTCTGAGAGGTAAGGTGGTGACTTGCTCAGGGTCACCCAGCCACCTCCCAGGGCTGTCTCAAGGGTCCAGTGAAGTAACAAAGGCTGCAAAAGCCAGGCCATCAACACTTGCTTACTTGCTCCTGCATCACCCAGGCCATTTAGAGAAGGTTTTCTTAAGAAAAGATGCTCCACATAGTTCACAGACAGCCTGTGGACCATCCTTTCTTACAAAAACCTTCCCTCAAGCCCTAGTGAGATTCAAGATCAGCTGGAGGCATGGCCCGTTTTCAGTTCTGCCTCTCACTGGCCAGGGTCTATACCAAGGGCACACGGAGATTAAACTCCTGGCAGTCAGATGCTACTGCCTCGAACTTACAGAAGAAGGAATTGAGATTCAGAGACATGGAGTAACTTGCCTCAGATCTCCTGGCTAGGAAATGTGCGAATCCAGGGCCCGCTGTCCTAACCACTTCTGCTGCCCGCTCCCCACTACTGCCTTTTGAATGGCAGGCTTGGCTGTGAAACTGCTTTCTCACAGATTGTGGTAACGTAGAAGCCCAAGCACAAGTCCCAGGATGTGGCCTCCGCTGGCTCTGCCCCAGCAGGGCTTTCTGGATGGGCCTCTCCCCTGCTTGCCCTACCTGAGGCCCTCATGGTCACTGCCTCTTCCTCCTCCGAGGCCACAGTGAAGGCTCTCCCACACCCAGCCTGCCACACCCAGGGCTGCTAGGCCCAGGAGCCCGATCCACTCTGGACCCTGCTCATCCTGTACCCAGCAGAGCCAGCCAAGCACACGCATCCATGAAGCTAGCTAGGTAGACATGTGTGGGGCTTGCACCGCTTAATGAACTTTGCTTTTCAAATATGGTAAAAGGGTATATTAACCACACAATGACGGAGCAAAGAAGAAACAAGAAAAATAACATTGGGAGCTAATTTTATGGACTCATGTAAGAGGCTTGAAGTGATAGAAAATGCATTTCGAAACATGCATAGTATCACAGTTGTCAAGCATCAAAAGAGGAGAAAAACAGAATGACAACATTAGGTTACGGTTTCTCCTTTAAATCTTCGGGGGTTAGCCATCACTGAAGAATGGGAATGCATCGTTTTGTCTCTAATTTCTCTACTAAACTTTGAAATGCTAATGCAATTCTAACGTCATATAAAAATGAGTCCGTTCTAATTCACTCTTAGTATGAACTTTAGAACAAAAGATTTTTACTGTTCCATATACATTCATTCATTCATTCATTCATTCATTCATTCATGCAGTCAGTAAACATGTGCTGAGCTCCTATTCCATGTCAGGCCCTGGCTGGGCTCTGGAAGGAATGGGGAGAATATGGATCCGCATCAGGCTTAGGCCCTGACCTTGAGCTCTGCGGTGTAGCAGAGGAGACAAGGGAAGGACCGAAATAACCAAGTGGAATGTGGTCACAGTGCCCCAGGAAACAGCAAGGAGCTAGGCTGGAGGATGCAAGGAGGAACACAGGACTCGCAGCTAGAAAAAGAACCCAGGGGGCCTGCCCAAACCCTGACTTCTCATGATGACTGGAAGGGTATTTAAGCCTGCCTGGCCACGCAGGCCAGAAAGAGTCCTGCTTCCCAGTCACAGCTTGGCAGCGAGCAAAGTGTGCAACCTGGGACGAGTCCCTACTCCCCTCTGGGCCTGTTTTCTTAAGTGTGAGCTAAGAGCTTTGGACCTCAGGAGCCCTACAGGCGTGTCCAGTCCCAGACGTCTGGGATTTAAGTCCCCCGCCTTTCGGCCATCCTTTTGTTATTTCCAACCCCATAGCAGCTCTCCCCCATAGCAGCTCTCATTAGCTCAGCCTTTGAGAAGGAACCATGGAGCCTGGGAAGGAGGGCTGAATTTAGTGGGCGACCCTCGAGTCTTGAGAACATCAAAGACCCTTGTTCCCAATATGTCTCCAGGCAAGAACCAAGTGCCAATGCCAATGATGTCAAAATGTCCAGCAAACAAACATTCTCCTTTCCTGTCTTGCCTCCCTCCCCTTCCCCTTTATCAAGTACAAAACAAAATATACCAGAAGGGACGAAATGCAGGTCAAGGGAGCTGAGAGGTAAATTAACCAGAATGCAGGAGCCCTCTTGAGAGCCATTATGACCGGCCACTCTTGGGGTTTCCTGGATACCACTGGGAACCAAGGTCCCTCTCGAGCAGCTCAGCAGGCAGATGGTTCTGCCACTCGTGATGACTCTAAGCACCGGGCAGGAAGCATCTGAGTGGAGAGGGCTGTAGGCCTGGAAGGAGCCAATTTCACCCTCCACTACACTCCCAAACACTTCCAAAGTATTGGTAGTATTGATATCCACCCCCATACTGAACTCGAACTTCGAATGCCTTTGAGGAGCAATGGTACGAGATGCCTCCTGGGGGCTCAATCCCTATATGTTTCCTGGGGCTGCCCATAAACTGGGTGGCTTAAAACAACAGAAATGTATTCTCTCAGTGGAGGCCAGAAGTCCAAAAGCAAGGTGTCAGCAGGGCCACACTCTTTCCAAGGGCTCTGGGGTAGAATCTGTTCCTGGCTTCTAGTGACTGTCATCAATCTTTGGCATTCCTTGCTTTGTAGCCACGTGGCTCTAATTTCTGCCTCCATTTTTCACATGGCTTTCTCCTTTGCGTGCTTCTCTTCTGTCTCTCATCTAGACACTTGTCATTAGATGTAGGGCCCACCCTATCGCCAGAATAATGTCATTTCCAGATCCTTAACTTAATTATATCTGCAAAGACTCTTTATCCAAATAAGATCACATTCACAGATTCTGGGTGGATATATCTTTGGGGGTATAGCACTCAAAACACTATATCCCACTTAGAGGTGTTGTTTTTAAAACCTACGTGGCAGCACCCAAAGGGAGATCACTTCTACTGGATAAGAGCAGCTCACAATATCCCCTCCAATAGAGCAAAGCATCCTGGCTCTACCACTTCCTAGCTGCTGTGTGATCCTTGGCAAATCATTTCACCTCCCTTCCTCAGTTTCTTCATCTATAAAACAGAAATGATAACAGCGCCTACATCATGGGAAGAGTAGGCTCTATAAGTGTTTGCTATTATTCCCAGGATCCTGCTGTGATTACTATGGAGGCAAGCTCGTATCAGCCTGCCCAGAAGCAGAATCAGAACAGGACCACCTAAGAAGTGGAAGCAACCTTGGAGACCACTGACCCCCCGCAACTTCAGTCAATTGTAAAATGGAGGCTCACAGGGCGCGACTGACTAGACATTTACATGGATGCTCTTTTATACAGGAGGTCATGATAATGAGACTGTTTTTAAGCAAAGGAACCAGAGTTTACACCATCAAGGAAATGTCTCCCTTCGAAGTCATCTGCTTAAGAGGTTTTACATGTTTTCAAACAGCTGCTATTGCTTAAATCCTGTGGGGCTGTGGAGGTGGCCCTTGGTGACAGTTTATGAATCACACCACTCTTTGTAGCCAAATCTAGCCATCTACCTTCTCCATATTCTCTCAGAAAAGCTTTGGGTTATTGACAATTGAACCCACTCCCAAATGACAAAGAGCTGTTTTACAAATGGCTGGCTAGAAATGAAGGCAGAACCCCAAGACAAGTCCCACAGATGCTATGAGCACCGAGCACCCACCTAAAGCCCCACGTGGGAGGTTTGATGACGGCGAGCCTACTGCCATTTCCCAGTACTGCCACATCTCTTACCTCATCATGTCATCCACAAGCCTGTGGCTAGATGCTTTAGCACCCCTTTACTAATGAGGTAATGGAGGATTAGGGAGGGTGACTAGCTTTTCCAAGGTCACAAAGCTAGTCCACGGCAAAGGGAAGAGTTGAACACGGACTTTCTGCCTCCAAATTTATCAATCTTTCTGCCACTCCAGGATGAACACAATGGAGTCAACATTACTTTAGAGGCATCTCTTACATGTTTAGAACAATTCTGTGGTTGTCTACTTTGTCCTTATTCCCAGTCTGAACTTGGGAAAAATGGGGATCGGTCCGCTGTGTGCTCCGAGCTGAGCCCAGCATTTTGCTTCATAGTCAGCAACTGTGTGTGCAAATATTGAGAGCCAGTGCGGTCTGATGCCACTGGCCTTTCAGGTGTCCTACTCTTTATGGTTTCCCCTGTCTGTTTGTAAAATGGGCACAATGATGACAGAAGAGAGAGGGCTGGTCTCAGAGGGATTTTGTGAATCCTGGTCTTTCCCAGGATTAGCCATCAGAAGTGTTCTACAAATTACAGCATGGGGCCAGGAAGGAGGTGGCTCTCAGAGACCTGCTGGCCAAGTAAATGGGCCTGGATGGGTCACTAGCAGAAGATACTAAAGAGCAGATGGCCACAGAGGTGTGCACGTGATTCCTGAGGCTGAACCAAGGCTGCTCCTCATAACAGCTTTATGAAACTGGAACAAAGTGAGGCAGGGAGGGAGGCAAGAGGGCGGGGGACAAGTGAATTTTCTCATTCTATGTATTAAAATAGGACATTTTGGAATGGAAAGAGGCCAGAAAGCCCACTGAGAGCTGCCTCATCTTTTCCAAGCCCTGGGTTCTGACGCAGTATAATTTTTCTCCCAATATTTGTCGAACCATTTTTAAAAGTGAAAACAGCCATTTCCACTAGTGACCTCTATGATTGCCTTTTGCGAATTTTCCTGCACTGCAACCATCCTCTCTGGAAAGAGATGTCAGTGTCTTTCCTTGGGTGCTGAGCTGCCCTAGTGATGCTATTCTTCAGTTACTGGCTTTTCTTGAATTTCTGGGCCCTGTGGTTTTTCACTCCCCAGCAAGCCGTTCTCCATCCCACGTCAGAATAAAATCCTGGTCCCTGGATCATTAGAAGGGAAATCTTTTCTCCCAGGAGGACCTAGGGCCTTGCATATCATTCCCCACAGGAAAAGTCCCCCTCACTCCAGAGGGAAAAGAGGCCTAAGCCTCCCTGGGAGTTTCATTTTCCCATGAGGCTTTGCTGCCAATTTGGAGAAAATTCCTGGGCCCCAAGTGAACTTGGCTAGTTCTGCTTTTTTCCCTCCAAGCCTCTTTCCCATCCTGCTAGTTTCTGGCCTATGCCAGAGCTAGTCCATAAAGACAGATTGTTTTTTAATCATTAGTTACGTTTCTGAGTGTTTGGACTTACTTCCTGATCCCAACTGTGAGAATTAAATCAAACCAGTCCTGGTAAGGAGACTAGAATTTCCTATACTTTGCCACTTTGCCTTGACATCTCCTCACCCCTCCCCGCAAAGTTCTGTGTTTGAGAAGACTCTGCAGAGGTAGGAACCAAGTCCACTACTGCATCATGGCCAGAAGGATGCTGGTGAGCTGTCTACTACCTCCAGGAAGGTGCCTCTGCCCGGTTGGGCACCCTCTGCTGGGCTCCAGTGTTGCCCTGTGCAGACTCTAACATCACACTTGCCATGCTGTGCTCTGTCTACTCATCTGCCAACCCCAGAAGACAGAGGGAGGTTTTTGAGGAGAGAGCCACAGTCTCAGTGTCACTAGTCTGCTCAGAATAGAGCAGAGGGCCTAACTGGAGCAGGTGCCCAGTAAATAAATACTGGTCAAATGAATGGACAGAAATGTAGTCAAGTAAATTCTAATATGTTGCCCAAGTGAAAACAAATAACTGAGAGAGAATTGGGTCAGCCAGTTTATTGGCCCCTGCTGGCATGTGCCCCTCACAGTCAGGCTCAGAGTCTCCCCTCACAGTCCCAGCCCTGACCTTACCTATCCCAGCAGGGTTCACTCGGCATCTTCTATCTTGCTGCAAAGAGCAGGCAGTCAGTAGGGCTGGGGGAGCCCCATTCCCCTGTGCCTACAGAGCCAAAGACTATCTCCACCCAGCCATATTGGCCAAGTCCTCATTGATGGGCATCTGCCTCGGTTCCTCTGCTGAGTACTTCGGCTCCTTGCTGAACCTGAAGACCTGCCCTAAGCCCCAGTGTGTTTGGATCAGGTCCTGTCTCCCTGCCCCGCTTTTGTCTGGCCCTTCCATCAGAGGCGATAAACAGTCCTCTCCTCCTACCAGTTGCTGGTAGGCTCTTGCTGCGAATGTTTCAGCATTTGGCAATGAACCTCCAAGTCCCAGATTTCCAGTGTCCCCAAGCCCCCGTTGCCACACTGAAAAGATACCAGCACCTGCACGGACCACACCCACATTTCCTCACCACTTTTGACAGTGCCTGAGCCTTCTCAGCAGCTTTTGAAGGGACCTGTCTCTATAGCCCCAGCTGCCTCCTTGTCTCCACCATTCCAACTTGCTAAGGATGCAGACGAGCCCACAACCGAGCCCATCCATGATACTGCCAGGAGACTGGAATCTGGTCCCTCAAACCCACAGAAGACAAAGCACTGAGCATTAAATGGAAGCTCTGCCAAGATCGTCCTTATGTCAGATTTAACGAGGCAACTGTCACCAAACCCTCCTCATTGCCTCCCATCACCACTCAATTACACTGGTCAAAAGCAGCTCTTCCTGGAAGAGACACTTTTCCTTATACATCATTGAGATTTGAGTGGATAGCTCTCACCAGAGTACTAAATGACATTGTCGTAAACTGACCTCACATCAATACCTCCTTAGTAACAGTCATCATTTCCAGCAGTGGGAGCCTCTCTGAACTACTCTCTTTAGGGCCCACGTCTCAGGGGAGCCTCATGGGAAAGGCTTCATTGTGAAAATTCCTCCGGCACTTCAGGTTACAAGTTCCCTTGAATGGGGCCTAAGAAATGCCCATCTATGCTGTAGTACCCTCGATGGCAGCGGGACAAAGACCACTAGCCCAATAATGACATTTTGAGTACCCACCATGTGTCCTACCCTGTGCCTGACCCTTCTCACTTACTCCTCAGAAATATGTTACAGAAGGTTGAAGTGACTTGCCTAAGGTCACACACAATAAAGGAAAAGAATCAGGATTATGACCCAGGTCTCTCTGACCCCAATGTCTTCGCTCTCATTGCCACTTAGATTATCTCTCTGTCCTTGGGCTGGCTCAACCTGTGTGAATCAGACGCTTCAAAGCAACACAGAAAGATGGAGTCCATGATGATTTAAGATGTAGGAAGATGGAGAGAGGGCATCCCTGGCTTCCCAGAACAGAACAACCTAGGGGGCTCTCTGTGGGTAGGTAAGTGTGAGCCAGCTACTTAGGATCCAAACTTAGATATGTTGCTAGCAGTGGCCCTGTTTCTCGGGTTGCTCAGCAGACTGAGCTCCTCAAAGGTAGGTACTGGGTCTGATTCATTTCAGGATACACTGTAGCATGAAGTACAGGGCTTGAGACAGACTAGAGGTTTGGGCTGGAGTCCTGATGAGCACCACGGAGAGCGCTGAAGGCTTATAGGGACTCAGAGAGAAAATGGTCACCTTTGAGCTGGGATTTGTAGCATAGATCTGATGTTACACAGGTGAATAAAGGGGAAAAGATGCTCCAGGTAAACGAATGAGTATAAGCAAAGGTACGAAGTCAGAGCAAAGGCTCAGAGAGCCCTAGGGTAACAGCAAAGTCCAAATCTGGCTGGAGCGCACAGTGCGTGGGGAAGATAAGATGAACTGTTGAGGGGGAGGTTGGGGCCCGATTGCGCATGATGAAATTGCAGCGTTCACGGTCACTGACAACTGAGCAGCCACCATGGGTCAAGTGCTGGGCCAGATGCTCTACATTTATTATTATCTCTTCAATCCTCACAACAGCTCCATGAGGCATTATTATCTCCCTTTGACAGATGAAAAAACAGAGGTTCAGAAAGAAAAGTATAGTAATTGTCTAAAGCCACATATGAGATAAAGCGGGCATTCAAACTCAGATCTGCTTGGATCTAAAGCCAACCATCTTCCCTACTGTTCTACACTGAAGGGATGAATTAGGGAAGGCCCTGAACGTCAGGTGGAGGAGGTCCTGCTCCTGGGAGGTGATAGAAAGCAGGGCAGTAGGTTGAAAGAATGAAATCTGAGAATGGGGAAACACTCCCAGCTTTTACCAGTGGCAATTAATGACATTATCAAAATGGTTTAAACTTGGACAGCATCTGGGATCCTGGGTTTTATGAGGACCAGGGGGATGTGAAGAGCAGGAGTCTCTAGGAAGCCAAACCTTATAGAAAGGCTAAGAGGTGAATTTCTGTAGAACTGTTTCTAGCATGGTCTGGTAGCAGCCAAATGGAGGATAAACACAAGCCCTTAAAATATGATATGCAATGATCAGCAATGAGTTCCCTGTATAATTAAATCACGGCTGTTGGAAATATGCCAATTTTTATCTAAATGCTTTGATCCTTCTGATTGAGCGGCCCTTTGGAAAACTGTCCTGAGTCTGTAGCCTTGTGTCTATTTGGGCCACAGAGACTGCTTTTATAATTGTCCCAGGCATAGGCCTCCTGTGATGGCATTTCTTTGTACCTCCCAGGGTCAAGATGGCAGAGGCTTGCAGGGCTGTTGGATACGATTCCATGGCTCCCTCTCCAGATATCATGCTATTCACCTACGACATTGGCCTGTTGTCTAGCAAATGCAAGCTCAAGTACACCAGAGCTGCAAATGAACCTGCTGTCCAAAAGGGTAGGCCTACAGAAAGCTCCCACCTGTAAAGGCCCAGTGAAACATGAAACATTTGGAAAGTGTGTTCAATCTGTACCTTACAGCAGGCTGCCTTAGACTGGAAAGGGCTGGACAGAGCATGTAGGCCAAGCCCACGTGGTGCCAATGGCGAAAGTGAGAGGGTCCAGGGAGGGCAGCCCTGCCCGCAGGTCACAGGGCTCATAAGTTCTTAAGAATAATGCTACTTCCTTCAGATGAGTTGTTTTGAGTCCAAATCACCTAAAAACAGAAGTGTTGCCTGATTTTGCTCTATAGACATTCTTTAGCTTCCTCACCTAATAACAATAATAATAATACATCATGTTCCTAAAACATTTGACAACAGCTTGCATATGCAGTTTCCCCTAGAATCTTCACAAGCACCCTATGAGGCCAGCAGAGCATAGATTTTAAAGTCTATTTCCACTAAGGAGAAAACAGGCACCAAGGAGCTAAGAAACTCACCTAAGTTCAAGTGGTAGAACGCAAACTTGAACTGAATAATTTTATTGCAAACCTAGTGCTCTCTCTGCTCCCTTGGCCTTCTCTGCGAAAGGCACCAGTGAAATGGTCTTTGGCAAAACTGAATTGTGGTATTTTCCAAGCTGTTCTCACTTGAGATAAAGTATTTGCCTGTGACGTTGTCTCCTCAGCAGCTTCCTGGAGATGACACCCTCCACCACCTGCGCCCAGCACAACTGTTCTGAGTCCCAGCTAATGCCTCACTCTGCTCCAGATACTTGGGACTTGAGCTTGCTCTTCTATTCTTCTCTCTGGGGAAGATTCACATGCAAATAAAGGGGGACATTTGTATTTGCATCTGGGGACATGCAGCCAAATCAAATACGATGACCACATTAACGAAATATTACAGGCATTTCCTTTCCAGTTTTTCTGCCTGTCACCCACTCAATCTGGTTGGTGTAGAATGGCCATGCAAGAATGTGATAATTTTTTTTCCTTCCCAAACTGGGATTTAGCAAGAATAGAGAAAGACCGGAGTAAGAGAGTTAACTCTTGAAATGTTTGCTTTTACTGGGCCAAGTGTCTGTGGGAAGGCGTTAGGGTCATTCAGAATGGAGCTATCGCTAGGGGGGAAATCTAGGCATGATGTGCATTTTTTAAGGCAGGCTTAGTCCAAAATCCATGGCTGGGCCACATACCATCTTTATTATGTTTCAGGTTACTAAGAGGCAGATGGGCCAAGAGATAGAAGAAACTCTTTGTGAAGGAAGAGGTTTGAACTTAGTTGCTGTTTGGCTGCTTAAAAGCATGATATTTTTCCCACATGGAATCTGGCTCTAAGGACAATGAATGGGTGTGTGCTCTAGGCTTATGACATGGTTGATCAGCTGTAGGCATGAAGCAGGCATGGGCAAGACCCACATGAAACCCTCAATTGGGCTGGAAGAAGAACAATTCCTACCCTGACTAGAAGGACTTTCAGCTCTCGGATCACAGAGCTTGAATTAAAGGCCTGGGTGCTGGGAGGTTTTGAGTGAGAAGGGAGCTAAGGATGGGATGGGTCAACTCCCTCATTCTGAAGCTAGAGGAACCCAGGCCCAGAGAGGGGCAGGGACTTGTGCTAAACCAGGAGCAAGGCAGGACAAAGCTGTGGCCAGGGATTCAGCTGCTCTAGGCCACCTCCCACCACTTCGGCCACAGAGCTAGGGATGCACAAGCTGCCTCCCTTATCCCTTGTAGACTGCCCCTGGGGGAGCCCTTCCCCCAGGCCTAGGAGGAAGAACCTGATGGCACAGATGGCAATGTCCCTAGCAAAGCGGAATTATGAGCAGATCTAGAACCTGTTTGACATGGAATTGAGAAGAGCCACCTCCTGACAAGCCCTTTCCCACTGGACTGGCTCTTCCTTGTCACATACGCCCTGTTCAAGTTCCTCAACTCTGAGTTTTGGTCCTAGGGCCATGCTCAACCAGGACTTTCTGTGGGTCTGATGGGCCCACATTTAACTCCAGGCAGCAACCTTCTAAATGATGGGGCAAATGGGCAGCCTTTGGAACGAGGTTTTTGAGTGAGTGAGTGAGTGAGTGACGAACTGGGCCTATCTTTCTGGTGAGTGTGTGGGGGGAGGGAGAGAACCCACGTGCAGGGGTTCTTAGGCTTTGTAGTGTGAAGTGACTTAAAATGAGGGTGGGACTTTCCTGACGGAAATGAAGCAGCACCTGAAGGTTGCCTTGGGTGCCAAGCAGACCATCAGGGCTGTGGATTAACTTGGGAAATGTATGCTTTGCAAAGCACTTCCTGACATGCTCCCTCATTTAATTTTCCCAGTGACCCTGAACGGATGTGCATGTGTGTATGTGTGTGTGTAGGTGTGGGGAGGAGCATTACCCCCATTTAACTGATGACGAAACCAACTCTCAGAGAGCTTACGTAACTCCTATGGTCACACAGCCAGCATGTGGCAGAGCTAGGACCCGAACCCAGGTCTTCAGCCTCCCTTATCCCATTCTCTTTTCATTACGGACATTATAGCTTAGGGAACAGGAGGCAGAGAGACCTTTCAGAGGGCAAATCAGAGGGAAGCATGACTGCTGACATGGCCTCAGCCTCCCGGCATGGGCAATCTGGCTACTCTGAGCTAGACTATGAGGTGGGGGCATGCAGATGGGGGAGACGGTGCTTGTCAGTCTTCTTTTCTCCCACCAATTCATGCCTGCTGCTTGTCTTTCCCCTGTGGACTTCGGCTTCTGGGCGTATTCCTCAGCTCTGCAGCCTGACCCCACTTGGGCCACCCCACGGGGACACAAATGAGAAGCCGATGGATGATGTGTCTTGAGCCTCTACCCATCTTCCAGACCCCAACTTTTATTTTTCTTTTCTGTCCTTTCCAAAGGGGAAGGAAATCTCTTCCCCCTCAGCCCTGAGTGTAAAAAGAACCCCCGGGCCCTCCTTCTGAATTCAAGGGCACAGCTGGCAGGAGGACTTGCAGTGGAAGAACACTACTCCTCCTTGACCATTTATTCAGTCATTTGCGCATCATTCAGTAGACCTTCACTGAGTGAGTGTGGTTCCAGGCCAGCGCCCATGGCAAGCTCTGCCAGGACACAGAGATCAAGACACTCCAGACTTGGCTAGTTCAATAGCCTTTCCCCAGATATTCTTGTTTCAGTTCCATAATCAGGGCTGGCAAGAGTTATCATCCCATTTCATGGAAGAAGGAACTGAGGCTCTTGGACAGAAGTGACTTATCTGTCCATAATCACAAAGCCAGGTAACTAGCCTAGCTGAGATTTAAGTTTAGTTCTCTCTGTGCCCTAAGCCTATGTTCCTTTGAGTCGCCAGGATGGATCTGTTCCAGCCCTTCCCTCATAGCCCTCAGAAGGAAGCAAGCCTGCCAACACCTTGATCTTGGACATCTAGCCTCCAGAATTGGGAGACAATCAATTTCTGTTGTTTAAGCCACCCAGTATGTGCTAGCAAATCAATATACCCATACACAGGGCTCTATCTTCCCTATTGGACTGAGTGCTCCTTGAGGGTAGGAGCCTGACATCAAGCAGTCCAAGGCTTGGTGCCCAGTACATAGTCAGTCAAGAGTTGTTGGAGTGACCTTGCCTGGGGTGGCCGGGGGGTTGTGCATACTAGCCTGAGAGGCTGGCTGCCCTGTTCCTCTCAGGAAAAGTCTGGGGGGACCCACCTACTGGCCCCTTTGTCCCTAGATTTTCTGCCAGTCAAACAGGACATCTTTCGTCATGCAAGAGGGTGTGAGCGGCTGTAGCCACTTGCTGACTATGCAACTAGCAAAGAGCCTGCATAGTCCATGTTCCTGGAGACTCCGGGTCACTCTGGGAAATACTCAGTGCCAGTTCCCTTCACTGAACAGTATGGGTGAGGGCCTTGAGAATCAGGTTCTGGACTCACCCTGCCCTAACCTGACAGGAGAGAAACTCTCTGGGGATTGGAGAAGACTTTACAAAGTTGGTGATGTTGGAGCTGCAGCTTGAAGAATGCATAGGAAAGGACAGTGGGGAAAGGGAGAAGAATTCCAGACAATAGGAATTGAATGAACAAGGTAAAGCCATGTGAAGGTACGTGGGATGTTCAGGAACAGAAGCACATCTAGGTTGATTAGAGCACAAGGATTTGGGGAAGGGGTGGCTGAGGATTTCGAGAGCTGAGTAGGAAGTGGAATGTTGGGGTGAGGTGGGCCCTGCACATCAAGCCTAACTTGGAACTTCATTCTGAAGCCAGTGGAGATCCAGGTCTTCTGAGTGGGAGGCATGACTATGCAGTAGGAAGACTATCTTTCATACTAGGAGCAGTGTCGGGGACAGTCTGGAGCAAGGGAGACAAGTAAGGGGGCTTCTGCCAGCACCCATGTGAGACATAAGTAGTCTGAACTCCAGAACTCAATGGTGAGTGGTGGCTGAGGGAGACTGAGGAGTTTCTAATTGGGCAGCTGGGGATATATAGTGGGTCTCCTGGCCAAAACTCAAAAATGTCCAGCCCCTGCCTGTGTGCTCTCCAAGGTCAGAGGAACTTCCATTCCCTCCACAGAGCCCACTGCCAAGTTTATCCCAAGGGCCCAGCACAGAAGGAAGAGTCTCTCAGGAAAGGTTTGTAGACCAAATTAATTTTCGGAATAAATGAATGCTAAGCTTCTGTTTTAACACTGTAGAAAGACTCTCTGCCCCCGCAAAGACAGAGGGAAGGAAGGGTGGGGAGACTTCATCGTGAAAAGCAACTAAGAGTTAAGTCCAAAAGTTCAGAAGCACTAAGAGAAGTCAGTTCCCGATAGCGGAAGAGTTTAAACTTTAGACGTGCAACAGCTCACTGTGATTTACACGGCTGTGCAGAGGGGGGGAGGACAGCTCATCTAAAGCGATCTAGCTCATTCAGTAGTGTTAATTTTCGATGGTTTTGCGTCAGTTTCAACCTCGTAATACAGAAAGAAAAGGCCCTTTCAGGGCCAAGGAAAATGCTGTGTTCAAAATGTCACCCTTTGCCTATTTCCACAGGCCCCAGGATGAGTATGCACCATGAGCCCTTTTCTGTGAAAGTTCTGCAAAGCCCTCAGGGGCACACGGCATGAGCCCCTTCCTCTAGCAAGAAGTTGTCTCAGAAGGATGCCCACATGGCAAAATCTGTGAGTCCTTGATCCCGCTGTCCTTTGGCATATAAATGGCATCCCATGCCACAAATGAGAGGGCTGATCAGTAAGAAAGGACTTGCAGCTCTTCTGGCATTTGTGCTCAGCAGAGCAGGCAAGGCCTTCAAAGACTGGGGTCCACAAGGGAGTAGCTAGCACAGGTTGATGGTAAAGCTGTGAGTACAACCCGGAGCTCTTGACTCCTGGGCCTAGGCTCCTTCCTCTGGACCATGCTGCCTGCCTCTCAGGCTAGACCCACAGATCCAACTAGTCTGACCATCTTGAAAGAACTGTCTAGTCAAGTCAGTGACCATTAATTTGGCTAATTCCTTTTATTTACCGAAATGATCAGTTGTTTGCATTGGACAGGAAATGAGTCTAAATAGACTAGTTGTTTAAATAGGTCCTCGACTATCATTGGCATGGAGTGCTTTGTGATTTAGAATCGGGGGTTGTCTGTCACCGTTAAATAGCCCATCGAAGAGCAAGAGATTAAGAACAGACCTAAGTGGCACATCAGACAATGGGTTACTATTCTGCAATAAAAAGAAATGTGCTATCGAGCCATGAAAAGACATGGAGGAATCTTAAATGTATATTGCTAAGTGAAAGAAGTCAGTCTGAAACGGCTACGTAGTGTATAGTTCAATTTATATGACACTCTGGAAAAGGCAAAACTATGGAGATAAAAAATAAAGTAAAAAGATCACTGTTTGCCAGGAATTTGAGGAGAGTGGGGGAGTGACGAAGGGGTGAAGTACAAGGGATAGTTGGGGCAGTGAAACTATTCTGTATGATTTTGTAATGGTGGATACATGACACTGCATTTGTCAAAAACCACAGAATTATACAACACAGAGGGTGAACTGTAATGTAAACTGTAGACTTAAGTTAATTATCATGCATCAGTATTGGTTGCATCAGTATTGGTTCAATACTGATCAACTGTAACAAATGTACCACCTCCAATATAAGATGTTAATAACAGGGGAAACAGTATACAGGGACTCTCTGTACTTTCTGCTTGCTTCTTCTGTAAACCTAAAACTGCTCTAAAAAGTAAAGTCTTGTAATTAAAAATAATAATAATAGGCCTCAGTGTCCAGATATAGAAGGAAGTAGTACAGGGCTGGAAAGCTTCTGTTCCATAACAGCCAAAAAGGCAAATGCCTGGCAGACTCTGGAACCCTGGCTACAGGTCTTCACTGACCCGTGTGAATGAACATGGAACAATTCAGTCGTGTATTTAAATATTTAGGAACAGCCATCTATAGGTATCACGCAGTCACGGTCTTCTGTGATATGCTGTATGAATCTAAACAATAACCCCAGAACCATACAAAATGGAAAAAGCAAGACGAACTAGAAACTCACAGGATAATCAACATTCTATGGTCATCGAAACACTTCAAAATGTTTCCTTTCAATGTAGATCAACTGCATTAATTCCTATGATTTTCTCACTAAAGGCAGAGGATGTGGGTATATACCAAGAAGTGGAACTCTCTCACTGTTCTTCTCAGCCTAGGTTTTTGTGCTAAGTCCTTGAGTTCCTAGAACCTGGAGCAAACGAACAGGTATGACAATAAAACCACAAAAAAATACAATAAACAAATACCACTAGGTTGAACGTATATGTGCAATTGACAATTATGGAACACAGCACTCAGAGTAAATTCTACACACAGTTCAAAGTACTTCACCATAAGTATCATTAGTTCTGACCTTTGCTGAGTTAGATGCCTGGAGGTGGGACCATTTTCAGGACGTTGAAGAGATCCTTCAAAAACAAAAACGAACAAACAAAAGCCCAAGAAAACATTTTTTTTTTTTCATGAGAGAGAAGACTTGGTATTACAAAGATGGCAATTCTTCCAAAATTAATCCATAAATTTATTTCAACTCCAATAAAAATCTTAACAGATTTTTTTCATCAAACTTAACAAGCTGACCATAAAATTTATATGGAAGAACAAAGGGCCAAGGGCAGTTAAAACACTCACGAAAAAGAATGAAAGAATGAGCAGGGATGCTCACGCTACCAGATAGCAATATTTATTATAAGCCTATAGTAATAAAACCATGTGGTATAGGCATAAGGAAAAAATAAAGCAGACCATTGAAACAGAAGAGCCAGCTCAGAAAGTGACCCACAAATGTAGGAAAACTTGATATATGACAATGATGGAATGGTAGACACATAGGGAAAGGTTAGGCTATTTAATAAACTTAGATAATTTGATAACCATGTGAAAAAAAAAGTAAATCCCTAGATCAAAAAAATAAAATAAGTTCAAGGTGAATTATGAAGCACTATGTAAAAGAAAAACATTAAATTTAAGGAACACACGGAAGACTATATTTATGGTAAGATAGGATTCCTTAAGAGAAAAAAACACAAGCCATACTTGAAAAATATTAATAAATTGGATTTTTTAAAATTAAAACATTTATATGGCAAAGGCAACATGAAGTTCAAAGACAGCTGTAGATTGGGTATTTGTAGATATTTTCAAAAGACTTAACTGGAAAGCAATCACATTTATAATATCTTAAAACTTCCTCAGATCAAAAAGCAAGACAGACAACCCGATTGAAGTGGGCAAAACTGTTAACAGGCACTACACAGAGGGTAAGAACTGAAAGGCCACTAAAGATATGAAAAGTCAGTCGACTCCCTAGTAATCAGAGAAATACAAATTCAAGCAAGAAGACACATTTCATATCCATTTGGCAAAATATTAAAATCTAACTATCGGGAATTTTTATGGTGTGAACGTGGACTGCTGCTGGAAGCACAAACTGACATAAACACTCGAGAGACCAATCTGACAATGCCTAGTAGATAACTGCTCACAATTTCCTAAAGTGAAAGCTTAGATAGTATGCTTGAGACCTTTCTTCTTTTCTAAGTTAAGCACTGAATGCTAAACATGTCTCTGGAAGCACTGTTTTAGCTGTACCCTATACATTTTGCAATGTGTTTTCATTTTTATTTAGTTCAAAACATTTTCTAATTTTTCTCAAAATTTGTTCTTTGACCCATGGGTTATTTAGAAATGTGTTGCTTAATATCCATATATTGATATCATTAAGAGAGTGAAAAGATGACCTACAGAATGGGAGAAAATACTTGTAAATCATATACCTGACAAGGGATTTGTATCTACAATACATAAAGAACTCCTACAACTCAACAAAAATACAAATAACCATATTAAAAACGGGCAAAGGGTCTGAACAGATACTGCTTCAAAGAAGATATACAAATAACCAATAAGCACAGGGAGTGCTGTTCAACCTCCATAGTCATCAGGAAAATGTAAATCAAAATCATAATAAGATATCACTTCATACATACTAGGATGGCTAGAATCAAAAAGTCAGATGACAACATGTGTTAGGGAGGATGTGGAGAAATCAGAACCCTCATGCAATGTTGATGGGAATGTAAAATGGTGCAGTTGCTTTGGAAAAACAATCTGGCAGTTCCTTAAACAATTAAATCAAGGGTTACAATACAATCTAGCTAATTCCATTCTTTCGTATATACTCGATGAGAATATATGTCCACGCAGAAACTTGTACATGAATAATTATTGCAGCATTATTCATTATAGCCAAAGGGTGGAAACAATTCAAATAACTATCAATGGTTGAATGAATAAACAAAATGTGGTTTATCTATATAATGAATATTATTTGACCATAAAGAAAGGAATAAAGCCCTGATACACACTGCAATATGGATGAATGTTGAAAACGTTCCGTTAAGTGAAAGACGCCAGTAGCCAAAGACTGTGCTATTCCATTCATATAAAAGTTAAGAGTAGAGAAATCTATAGAGACAGAAAGTAGATTATTGTTTGCTGAGGTCTGGGCGGGGTGGCGAGGTAGAGAGATGATAGCTAAAGGATCCAGAGTTTCTTCGTGAGGTGATGAAAATGTTTTCAAATTGACTGTAGTGATGGTTGCACATACCTGTGAATATGCTAAACCCCATCGAATTATATGATTTAAATGGGTGAATTGTGTGATATTTTCATTATATCTTTAAAGAGCTTTTAAAAAACCTTTTAGTGGGAATTTCTCTGATATCTGTATGTTATCGATTTCTCGTTTGATTGCTTGGCAACCAGAGAACATCCCATGCATGATTTAAGTTCTCTTAAATTTATGGAGATTTTTTAATGATCTTTCCTTGTAAACGCTCTGTGTACACTTAAAAATCATGTATATTCTAAGCTTGTTGGATGGAATGTTCTATAAAAGTCAATTAGATCAATTTGGATGATACTATAATTCAAATATTCTGTATCTTTACTGATTTTATATTTGTTCTATCAATGACTCAGAGAGGAGTATTGAAATATCCAACTATAATTGTGGGCTTGATTATTTCTTCTTATAGTCCTTTCAGTTTTTACTTCACATATTTGAAGTTTCCCTATTAGATGCACGTGCGTTTAGGGCTGTTATGTTCTCTTGATGAACTGACCTCTTTATTATTATAAAATATTCCTCTTTTTCCTTGGTAATATTTCTTGTACCAAAATCTACTTTGCCTGATGTTAATATAGCTATCGCAACTTTCTTTCCATTAGTGTTTCTCTATTTTTTTCTTTTAAACTATATGTCTTTAGATTTAAAGTGAGATTCATATAGAGAGCATAGAGTTAGGTCTTGATTTTTCACCCAAAAAGACAATCTTTATCTTTTAATTGGCATGTTTAGACCATTTGTATTTAATTAAGTTATTGATTTTGCTGGGTTTTAATCTATAACCTTGAGGTCTGATTTTTATTTGTTCCATCTAGTCTTGTTTTTTTTTCTTTTCTTTTCCTGTATTCTTTTTGACTAAGTAAATATTTTTATGATTCTTTTATCTCCAGTATTGGCTTTAATGACTCTCTTTGTCTCATTTTTATCGGTTATTCTCGGATTTTCAATAAAGTCTTTAATTTAGCACAATCAGGTGATATTATACCATTCTATATATACCCAAAGAACTTAAAACAGCACACTTACCTTTCCCTTTCCTGTTCTTTGTGCTATTGTTATCATACATTTTATTTCTACATATTATGAACACCCCGATACACTGTTATTACTTTTCATTTTAACAGTTTTCATTGAAGAATACAAAAATAACAAAAAAAATGTATTTTATGTGTACTCACATGATTAAAAGTTCCAGTGCTCTTCATACCTTTATTTGATCCAAACTGTCATTTGGTTTGTTGGCCATGAATTCTCTCAGCTTTTGTCTGAAAAGTCTTTATCAAAAAAAAAAAAATCACAAGACATCAAGAGAGGAATAAAGAAACAAAGATTCTACAAAACAGAAAAATATTAACAAATGGCAATAGTAAGTCCTTACTTTTCAATAATTACTTTAAATGTAAACAGATTAAATTCATCAATCAAAAGACACAGAGTGGCTGAATGGATAAAAAGATAAGATATAACTATATGCTGTCTCCAAGAGACTCACTTTATCTTTAAAGAAATACATAGGCTGAAAGTTAGAGAAGGAAAAATATATTCCATGCAAATGGTAACCAAAAGAGAGCAAGGGTGGCTATACTTATATCAGACAAAAAAGGCCTTAAGTCAAAAACTCTTAACAAGAGACAAAGAAGGTCACTATATAATGTCAGAGGGGTCAATTCAGCAAGAGGATATAACAATTATAAATATATATGTACCCAACTTTGGAGCACCTAATTATGTAAAGCAAATATTGACAGAACTGAAGAGAGAAATGAACAGCAATACAATAATAGTGGGGGATTTCAATACCCCACTTTCAACAATGGATAGATCATCCAGTCAGATAATCAATAAGGAAAGAGAAGATTTGATTAACACTATAGACCAAATGGATCTAACAGACATATATACAGAACATTCTATCCAACAGCACCAGAACATACACTCTTTTTAAGTACACACAGAACATTTCCCAGAATAGATTACATGTTAGGCCACAAAATAAATCTTAACAAATTTAAGAAGACTGAAATTCTATTAGGTATCTTTTCTGACCACAGAAAATTCGCACATATGTGGAAATTAAACAACACATTCTTGAAATAGCCAATAGGTCAAAGAAGAAATCAAAAAGGGAAATGAGAAAACCTATCTTGAGACAAATGAAAATGGAAACAAAACATAACAATTTATGGGATGCAGCAAAAGCAGTCCTAAGGGGAAATTCGTTGCAATAAATGTCTACATTAAGAAAAAGGAAAGCTCTCAAGTAAACGACCTAACTTTATACCTCAAGGAACTAGAAATAGAACAAGCTAAACCCAAAATTACCAGAAGGAAGGAAATAATAAAGATTAGGGCAGAAATAAATGAATTAGAGGCCAGAAAAATAATAATAAAAATCCTCTTAATTTTTGAAAGATATTTTCACTGGGTTTAGATTTCTAGGATGCCATTTTTTTTTCCTTCAGTACATTGAAGATGCCACCACATTGCCTTCTACCTTGTGTGGTTTCCGTCAAGAAATCTGATGTAATCTTTACTTTCTTTCTTCACGTAATATGGCTCTTTTCCTCTTTTACTATTTCTCTTTTTCAATGTTTTTCAGCAATTTGATTATGATGTGTCATGATGTCATTTTCTTTACATTTATTATGTTGGAGTTTGTTGAGATTCTTGGATAACTAGATACTTGTTTTCATAAAGTTCAAAATTTCTCCAGCCTCATTTAAAAAAAAATATTTTGTCCCTCCTTCCTGACAGTTCAATTGTGCATGTTTGATCGCTTTATATTATCCATAGGTCACTCATGCTTTGCTCCATTTTTCCCCCAGTCTTTTCTCTCTGTATTTCATTTGAATAGTTTCTATAGCTAAGACTTCAAGTTATCTAATCTGCAGCTTCTGTTCTGTTAATCTCATCCATATATATATTTTTATTTCATCTATTTTTCATCTCTACCAGTTTGATTTGAGCCTTTTTTATATCTCCCACTTCTCTCTTCATCAAGTTCATTTCTCTTCACCTTCATAATTATATAGAGTGTATTTATAATAGCTATTTTAACATTCTTATCTGCTAATTCCATCATCTTTATCATTTCTAAGAGTCTATTTCTTTTGATTAGTGTTTCTCCTCATTATGAGTCATATTTTCCTGCTTTTTTGTGTAGTCAATACTCTTTGAACATTGTGTATTTCACATTGTTGGGTGCTGGATTTTGTTGTACCCCTTTAAATATTGTTGAATTTTATTATGGAACACAAATTATTTGGAATCGGTTTGATTCTTTCGCATTTCGCTTTTATGCTTTGTTAGGGCAGATCTATAGCAGCAGCCTTTACTCTAGGGATAATTTAGGCCTATTACTAAGACAATATCTTTTTGAGAAATCTACCTGATATCCTAGGTATTATAGGTCTTTTCACACTGGTTGGTGGGAAACGTGAACTATTCCCAGCCCTGTGTGAGCTCTGATAGTAGTTCAGTCTACTGATTTCTAGCGGTTCTTTCCATGACCAAGGGTAGTTTTTTTCATTCATGTGCAGATCAGAATTTAGTCAAAGGCCCAAGGGGATCCTCTAAGTATCTCTGATGCTCTTTCTGTGTGTACAGATCCTACTTCTCTAGTGTTGTTCCTCACCATTTCTAGCCTTCTGGGCTTTCATGAACCCTTACCTTTGTCTCTCCTATTGAGCGAGATCCCTAGGATTGTGTGGTTTCCCTTTTCCTTCCTGAAGCCTAGATAACGATTCTAGGCAATAAGCTATAACGATCATAGGGCTCACCTTACTTTTTATCCCTCTTTTGGAAATTATCATTTTGTACTTTTGTACTGCCTGCTGTCAAATGTCTGAAAACCATTATTTCATATGGTTTGCTTGATTTGTAGTTGATTAAGATGAAAGATAATCAGTCCTGTTATTCCATCATGGTTAGAAGAGAAAGTCCCATATTAATTTTTATATTTTACAAGCATAAAATGTTTAAAAATAAAAAAAAATTGGGGAACATCATTCTTTTGTCCCTGACAGTATTTATTTTTGGTTCCATACATCTGGCCATCAAGTAAATAGTGATCTAGACCAATTTCTCAACCTTCAAACTACTGATATTTTGGAAAATTCTTGGACGTAGGGAGCTGTACTGTGCACTGTAGGGTGGTTGACAGTTGTGACAACCAAAAATGTCTCCAGTCACTGCCAAATGTCCCTAGGGGTGGGGGCTGGGGGAGCAAAATTGCTCCAGTTAAAGACCATACTTTCAATCTTGTAGCAACCCAGAGACCATCCCTTTTGACGTGAAAGTAAGGGAACCTAAGAAAACATAAAAGGGGCATATAGAGAGGGCACAGAAGCCAACCTGAAAGTTCCCAATGGCCAAAGCTGAAGCAACTTGAGTGAAGAACAAAAAAATACCCAAAGCATAAAATAAAATCCATTAATTCATACTGATATAAACAAACAAACAAACAAACAAACAAATAAATGTGGGAGAAGGTATTCACTTCCTAATAGGGAAACTCCAGTTAATAGATACAGAAGGAATGAGAATAAAGAAAATCACCATTAGAGTACCACAGTGATGCTATGGGCGGGATCCGCCAAGAGGTGCTGTCATGAGTGGGAAAAGGTTTAAATAGAAACAGTGTGTTTGCATAACCTCCAAGTATTTCTCTTAAAATATTTAGTAATTACAGGAGCGTGGAAGGATATGATAACTTTACGGTGGAGAACCGTGACAGAGAACACTGTGGCCAGGTGATCGAGGTCAGCATCCCCAATAATACATATTGATACTATATATCCCCTGATATTATGGGCTGATAAGGCCACTTCGCCTCTGTGGTAGCCTTCCTCAAAATGCACAATCTCAAGGTAACCACAAGAAAAATTGAGACAAAACTAAACTGAGGGGTATTCTACAAAATACCTGAGTGTTGCTCTTGGAAGTGTCGAAATCATAAAAGACAAAGAAAGACTGATGAACTGTCACAGATCGGAGGAGACTAAGGAGATATGATGTGGTATCCAAGACTGGATCCTAGAACAGGAAAACTGCATTGGTGGAAAACCTGGTAAAATCCAAAGAAAGTCTGCAGTTTAATTCACAATATTATACCAAGGTTGATTTCTTAGTTCTGAGGACTCTGCATTGGTTATGTAACATGTTAATATGGGGGAAGTTGACTGAAGGGTGTGTGACAGTTCTCCATGGTGTTTTTCCAACTTTTCTGTAATTCTAAAATTATCTCAAAATCAAAATGTTTTAAAACCTGGAGCATCCTTTGGTCTCAACTGTAGATATATATCTGTGTATTATAAAAATCTTATTAGACTAAACATTGCAAGCACAGAATCTCAAAGTCTAGATCACCCAGTTTGATTCCTTCATTTTACCTTCTGGGCAAACTTGGGCCAGGGAAAGAATGGGATCATTCCAAGTTGATGTAAACAGTGGCAGAGCAAGGACTGGAACCCTTTTTCCTGCTCTCAGGTGAGAGTTCTTGTTTTATCTTCCTCATAGTCTCTTGCTCCCACCTCTAAAATATCTGCAAACATACCCCGAGATGTTTTGTGTACATGTAATGGTGGACATCTGTTCTCTAGAGCAGGGGTCGGCAAACATTTCCTGTAAAGGGCCACATAGTAAATATTTTCATTTCTGCAAGATATGCAGTCTCTGTGGCAACTACTCAACTCTGCTGTTGTAGCAAAAAGCTGTCATGGACCGTGTGTAAACAAATGAGTGTGGCTTTGTGCCAACAAAACTTTACAAAGGCAGGTTGGGGGCAGGATTTGACTGGTTGGCTACAGTTTGCCAGTCCCTGCTCTAGGTCTTTGTGGTAAAAGATTATTTTTTTGTTAGCTCAGGTTCCTGCACCCAAGATGTAGAAGATATAAGCATGTTGCCAGCTGGTCCACAGAACTGGAGAAGAGGTTGTGATGATGCGATTTTCTAAAATGAAGGAAGAATAGCAATAGCAACGTCCTTTGTGTCACATCTGCCCGAGAATAGGATGGTTAAGTAGTATAAAGAATGTCAAAGAAAATAAGCTCATAATGGAGAGATGAAGAGCTGCCCCTCTAACATGTCATTATGCCCTTCTAGCAAGGTGGGGGCTTTTTGCAGAAATGCCCAGAGCTGTGGAGCTTTCAGGTTTCGAAGACAAAGAATTAAATCTGATTTTAAAATAGTTGGTATTTATGCTAAAATATATACATACACACACATAGAAGAGCACAGTCTTATAATTTAAAGTAGTAGAAAAAAAGACAGAATAGAAAGAATAATTCTGTTAAGAGAGCATGATCCATTATAACTCTGTTTAGTATTGACAGAAAGCAGGCATGAGCGAGTAGCCTGAAAGTAAGAGAGAGAATATTTTTAAATGCAATGTTTAATGTTATTTCCAAAGAAAATGCTTCCTAACTGAATTAGTCTTTCAATTTTTTTTTTCTATTTAATAATGGTTATTACCTATTTTAAAGATGCCCTGTGATGAAAATAGTCTTTTGAGATGAAGTAAAAAACTTCAGTGGTATCTTCCTTTCTCACTTTTTCTCATTCATCTGCAATTCTTAACTACAAAATAAACCAAACAAGAAAAATACTAAATATCCTGAGCATGCGTTTAAATAATTTCTACTCCTGACAGTTTCTTGGCATCAACTTAGTACTTCCATGGGTCTGATTAGCTTGTTGCTTCTCAAGCTAAACATTTCGCACCCAAATTTTGTTTCCTCCTCTATTTTACCAAAACCTTACATGGAGACTCACCTTTTCATTCCATCGTCAATCCTGATATACGGCGGCTTGGCTGATTAGAGCGACGTGGGCCGCAGGTGCAGTCTGTCCAGGGTTCAGCCAGCAGCCCAACCGTACCACACTCCTGAGTCCTAAGGGACACCTCACTTTTCCTGGGAGGCTGCTGGAATAAATGACAAGAGGGCAGGAAAGAAGTTAGTGAGGACTCAAAGCCACATTAACCAAGAATATCAAATTTCCTGGGACAGGCCACCTCCAATGGTTGGCTTCGCTGACTACGTCCTAAATACATTTGTTCTAGTCAGATTCTGAGTCTAGAATTTTAATTTCAAGGCTAAGACATATCAGATCCAGCCAGAAGAGTTGGGATGGGCAGTAAATGGGAATAAACTACGTGAGGCTCCCAAAACCTTGGTCACCTTTCCCTACTTGGTATCTTTGCTCTTCCTTCCCTACTTCCCATTAAGGGCTGATTGGCAGTAAAGTCCCTAAAATGCAAAGGTGTCAGCCAGGAAGTGGAACCTGGGTAAGAGTAGCCAGGGCAAAGAATGGGAAGACAAATACCTGTGACATGTCACTGAGTCTCTCTGAATCTTTAATTCTTTGTCTATCGAATGTGTATCTAACACTCACCCTGTCACAGTAGATATGAGGAATCAAAGACAAAATGCATGGAAAGAGCCCCTAAAGGCTCTGGCACAATGTAAGTAAGCCCTTATGTTTATCAGGAGTCTACCCCTGGGGCTTATGGGGAAAGGGTTACTGGGTACCTATCTCAAGACAGGACATCACCATAGAGCTTAACTCTCAGGAAACACAAGTGGGCTTTCCTAGCACCTTGGCCAGCTGCCTCCACCCCGCCACAGGACAGACAGCTTGAAAAACAGGGTAGGTGGTCAAACAGCCTTCCCTAGTCAAATATCAGCACCTTCTGAGTGAATGGTACCATGCAACGAACTGTTCACTGGAGGAAGCAGCAAGAAGGCAAAAGAATTCTCCAGTGCACTCTTGCAAAATCCCAATTCACCCTGGGAGAAATGTTAACTGAAGGCCATCACGGGATACTGCTTAATCGAGGTGACTTTTTCCCTCTCCACTCTTTCTACCTTCATCCACTATCTTTTAGTTAATTGTCAAAAGGTTGTGCTCTTAGCAGCAGCTACTGCTGCCCAAGTTGCCAGCGCTGGAACACTGACGCTGGACAATTTCCTAATTCTGATCCTAAGGTGAGGACAGCACCCTAATCACATCTGAGTATGAAGGCAGAATATCAAGGGTAAACAATTCATCCTAAGTAGGCTTCTGGGGCTTGTTCAGTACATTTTGGATCTATTACCCTCTCTCACTTGTGACCTCGAGGAATGAAAAGCCATTCTAATAATAGTGTAAGTAAAGCTAATTTAAGAAGAGAAATTTGCTATACATAGATCAAATAACGTCTTTCAAACAAACTGGAGTGACTTTGGAGTAACTCACTACCTTGGATTAGCTTTTGAATTACCCATGCTTCTCTTCTTTCTTTCTGTAACACAACTGAAAGATGACACCACCTCAGTTCTGGGGGGTGTGGCAGAGATGGTGAGATGGGATCTATTTATTAATATTTGTGAATGGGTCCTCTGAAAAATAAAGAAAAATGTTTTTAAAAACAACTGCATTGAGATAATACCTACTTTCACAGAGCTTAACACATATTGGCATCATTTATCTCATGGCATCTATCCTCAAAGTCAATTATACATATATATTAAATATCTATCATACACGAAATGGAACACTCCCCATTATAAACACAGAAGCCTAAGTAATCACAGAAGATGTGATGCTGTTGCTTGAGTAAAAAAAAATAACAGGAAATGGACAGGAAAATGAATTTCTGAGTATCTACTACGTGCCAAACTTTATGCTTGGGTCACAGGGTAGACATTTGTTTAGCTTTACTAGATACTGACAAACAGCATCGTAAAATGGTTTATCAGTTTATCCCCTTTGGCTAGCACTGTATGCTAGCTGAATAAACTTTTCAGACAAACAATAACAAAAACAAAAATGAAACACTAGTTCGATTTATATAAGCAGTTATTTAATTGGTATTTCTGTGTTACATTATGTGTTTAATTTGTAAAAATTAAAGACATGATGTGGTCAGTATGTTACCTAAAACGCTCAAACAAGGTTCCTGTGACAAATCCCTACTGAGTTTCATGTCAGGGAGGGGCTGATCTTTAAAGAGGAACACATCTGCTTTTGGATTCTCAGATGATATATACCACAGCAACCCTTATCTTTAACTGCCAAAAAATTCAGAGTCAAATTCAGTGCTCAACCACCATACCATTCCACTCATCCAAGGTATCTAGTAATATCTACTTCTTGAAATAGCCAATCCTGTTCTATGACTTACTCTGTATTATGTTCAAACGTGTAAGCTTCTGCAACTCCTTTTGCAAATAAAGGGAAAAGATTAAATTGTAAATAATTAAACCAAAAATAGTTGTAGCCCCCAATGGTGAAGTTTAAAAGGAACTTTAAGAAATTAAGGTTAATGGAACCCAAACAACAAAAGTACAGAAAGGAAGCCAATATAAAATGCAGTTTTAGAATGTGTGTTTAGTCAACCATCCTGTCACATGGCCAGTGAGCAAGATAAAATCATGCTTTTATGAGTCCTAGGTCCTCACCAAACAAAATGCCATGTTTTATCCTAATGTAAGAAAAGTGGAAAAGGCAATGCTTTCCCTGGATTTGGGAACTTTTGACTCAATACCCATTGGACAAGCCCCTCACCCCAGGTAAAAGTCCAATTTTTTCTCCTTGAACTGGAATTAAGCCCACCTTTGGAAGTGACACATAGTCTACTACTATATTTGTCAATCGAGTATTGCCTCCTTGGAACATCTTCCTAGCTGTGCCACCAGACAGAACCCTATATCCTTCTCTGTCTGTATCAGAAACAACCCCAGCCAATCCAAAAATCTATTTCCCTGAACTCTGGACACTGTTCTGAGGTTCACTTCATGCCTGATGATTGTATCAATGACTTTTTTAGACTGGATGGACTCAATGAGATCTTTCCATTGGCTAGGGGCTAAGTCTATGCGCAGTTTCAAATGGATATCACAAAGCATAGGAGCTAAAGACGGGGAGTGCACCTGAGCGGAAGTTTCCAGTAGGGTTTCCAAAGATCTGGAATTTGATTGGAAGAATAGAGAGGGTACAACGGTAATCATTACATGATATTTGGGAAATGACATATGTAGAGCAATGTATCTATAGACTGAAACAGAGGGAATGAATACAGGAAAGGAGATGCGGGTCCGTTCATGGAGGCCCTCGAGTACATGCTACAGTTGTGTAAGAAACAGGGGTGGAGTAATCAAAACACCCTATGGTACTGGCGTAAAAACAGACATATAGATCAATGGAACAGAATAGAGAGCTGAGAAATACATCTACACCTATGTGGTCAATTAATCTATGACAGAGGAGGAAAGAATATACAATGGAGAAAGGACAGTCTCCAATATATGGTGTTGGAACTACTGGACAGCCACATACAAAAGAATGAAACTGGACTGCTATCTTATACCATACATAAACATTAACTCAAAACGGATTAAAGACTTGAACATAAGACGTGAAACCATAAAACTCCTAGAAGAAAACATAGGCACAAAGCTCCTTGACATAGGTTTTGGTGGTAGTTTTATATATCTGATAAGGGATTAATATCCAAAAATGTATAAAGAACTGATACAATTCAATAGCAAAACAAACAAACAAAAATAATCTGATTTAAAAATGGGCAGAAGATCTCAATAGAAATTTTTCTAAAGAATACACACAGATGGTCAAAAGGTACATAAAAAGATGCTCGACATTACTAATTATTAGGAAAATGCAAATCACAACCACAATGAGATATCACTTCACACCTGTTAGAATGGCTACTATCAAAAAGACAAGAAATAACCAGTATTGATGAAGATGTGAAGAAAGGGGAACCTTTGTATACTGCTGATGGGAATGCAAATTGGTGCAGCCACTATGGAAACAAGTATGGAGATCCTTTAAGAAAATTAAAAATAGAATTATCATACGATCCAGCAATTCCACTTCTCGGTATATGGCCAAAAGCAACTAAATCAATATCTAGAAGAAATTACTGTATAGCCATGTTTAGACATGGAAACAATCTGTGTCCATCAATGGATGAATTAATAATTTTTTTAATCTGACAAAAAATACTATTCAGTATTCCATTGTGTGTATATTTGTGTGTATGTATATATATACACACGCATGTATATATATGGATACATACACATACAATGGAATACTATCAGGAAGAAAAAGTCCTGCCATTTGTGACAACACGGAAGGATCTTAAGGGTGTTATTCTAAGTGAAATCAGTCAGACAGAGAGAGATAAATACCACATGATCTCACTATTATGTGGAATCCAAAAAAACAAAGCAAAAAAATACAACAAAACAAACAAAAAAGCTCACAGGTACAGAGAACAGACTGCTGGTGGGAGGTCGGCATTGGGAGAATTAGGTGAAGGAGTCAAAAGGTACAAACTGCCAATTACAGAATAAATAAGTCATGGGATACAATCTATAGCATAGTGACTATAGTTAATACTACATTGCATATTTGAAACTTGCTAATAAGAGAGTATATCTTAAAAGTTCTCATCACAAGAAAAAAAATAATTTTTTGTAACTATGTAAGATGACAAATGTTAACTAGACTTATGGTGCAATGAGTACCTTTTGCAATGACTACAAGTATCACATCATTAGGCTGTACATCTGAAACTAGTATACTAAGTCAATTATACCTCAATTAAAATAAATACATATTTAAAATATTTTAAACGGAAAGATAAAAAGAAAAAAGAAAAGAAATGGGGGTGGAATACAATTAAGTTTTTCATTTATTTAATATTCAAACCTGCAATGAACAGATAAACCAAGACCTAATAAACATGATTTCTATAGAGGGAAGGAGGATAAAGAATGGGGGCAGGATGGAGCAAGACTTTCAGAGTGTCTCTTGTTACATGGTATTGACTTTTGAACTATGTATTTTACATAAATTAAATGTAAAATTAAATTTAAAAAGGAAAAGAAACTAAACCCTAAAACTGAGGAGAAAATGAAGCAAATGAATCAAACTGTGTATCAAGTTGGTAACATAACCACAGAAGTGACTGTGAAACACAATAATCTAACTACCTCCTTAGTAAGATTTATTCTAAGGGCCAAAGGAAGAGCAAAGAAATCTTAAACTGTATTCGGTAGTCTTAATAATAACATTTAAATCATTTTACTAAAATTGTTAGATATAATATATGGTAATGCAAGTAATTATGTTACTATCATTAGGAAACAAGACTTTCTTGGAACGAAAGAAAACAGTTACAAAATAAAAATGTTAAATAAAAGCCCCATATTCCTAAATTCGACTCTGAAATATCAGTAGGAACTCATGATTTTCCTTTTTAAAAAGTATGCATTTTCTATGTCTTTCACTAAAAGAAGAGACCTGACAAGTGAGTAGCAGTGAGGAAACCCAGCCCTCAGACTGTTCTCCTAACGCTACTTTCCAAAGGAAGAGCAAAGAAATCTTAAACTGTATTCAGTAGTCTTAATAATAACATTTAAATCATTTTACTAAAATTGTTAGATATAATATATGGTAATGCAGGGGACAAGAGTTGGAGAAATGGCTGATTCCAAGTTTTGGTTTGGAATCGTATAAGATGAGGCTGGAATATCTTGTCAAACCAAAAATCAAGAAATCTATCATGGCAAAAGGAAACAGAAGCCAACTTGAAAGGACCCCTACTAGCCTGGGATGAGACCATTTTAGCAACAAAATCAATAATGACTACAATGGATCAAAACTCATTAAATATATAAAAATCCATGAGTTGATAACAATACTTAAGAAGGTTGAGTGGTCACCATTGGAGGTTGCTAGGATGCCAACTCATTTTGAAAACTGATATTTTTAAAGGGAAGGTTATCAAACATTTATCCTGCCTTTTTTTGTATATACTGTAATTTGAAGTAATTAAATGGTTGTCGAATAAAATTCTAAAATTTTCCTTATAGAAAAATCCCAAATACTGAATGTAAAACGTGTAACAGAATTAGAAAAATGCCATTTTGCAACTCAATGAAATAATGGACCTAAGCAGTAATTATCAATGGCTATTAAAACCATTAGGTGAAGGGTTGATGGGATCTTGATAATGGAGGGCTCCAGGTGACAACGTTGAATCCACTGATCAATCTTGGTATCACTAAGAGTGGGGCAACCAGATGTTATTTTCCTTCATGAAGTAATGGGATAGAAAGTACACAGCACTGACCGTGAAGTATTCTTACCCCCAAAATTTCAACATGAATTTAATCAAAACCTCTAGACATGACTACCAGTTTATAGGAATACGGGGGATGGAGAAAAACGTTCAATGGCAATACAAGAATAGCAAATAAATTGAGAATGGGAGACATTCTTCAGGGCAAATGACCTGGCTTCTCCAACAACTCAAAGCAATAAAAGATGAGACAAAACCAAATGCAATGTGTGGGTCTTGTTTGGATTCCAATTCAAACAAATTAACTATAAAATGACATCTTTAAAAAATCAGGGAAATTTGAATATGGGTTGGATAATAAATGATATTGATAAAGTATTGTTAATTTTGTTAGATGTGATAATGGCATAGTTGCTATAATATATATTATATATTAAAATTATATATATGATAATATAACTACTATGCCTATATAGCTACGTATGTATATGTTATATGTATGTGTGGATGTGTATTCCTTATGAGTTAAAAAATCAAAAGGCACTGATGGTAATGAAAAAAGAGAAGATGGAGTAAAGAGGTCAGTCTGGGAAAAAAGGATGAGAATTTTTAGACTTGAATTTCAGGAAGACAGCCAAAAAAACGAGGTATAGATGTGTAGCAGGAGCCTGAAGATTCTAACGTGAAGGCTAGAAGAAATGTGAGCACTGGAAGGAGATATGGGTATAAAGCCTTGGGATTAGGCCGATTTCACTGGGAGAGGAGAGGGCAGACAGGTGAGGTCCAAACCCTGGAGAATATTTTACATCATAGTGAGGTAGTGGTGTTGGAGGTGGAAGAGGGAGCGATGAGAAAGCAAAAGGGAAAAGACTCATCAACAACAAAGACAAAAGAAGGAACAAGGAAGGAGTGAGAAAAACATGAGGAAATCCAAAAGAGTTTGCTCTCATGGAGGGTAGAGAAGGAAAGAATTTCACGGAAAGGGTGGTCAACAGTGTTAAATCCTAGAACAAGACTGAGGAGGATGAGTCCGCAGAAAAATGAACTACCTATCACCGCACAATTCTACTATATATCCAAATTAACTTCAAGGTAACGATAGCCTCACTGATAATAGTGAACCTGTAAGAAACTGCCTTAATCATCGGCCTCCATCTGTTCCTTCATTTCTTCGCTACTCACCTACTAGTCCAGCCGCCATTCACTGAGCGCCTGCACCAAGCTAAACCCCCCGCTTCGTTCTGCAGATACTGAGGCAGGATATCTGCCCTCTGGGACCTCACAGTTTAATGAGGAGGATGGATCTGGAAAAATAACAACATAGCGTTAACATTTCACAAACCACTGGTATATTTTGTATATACATGTATATTTTGGGCCAAGTACTGTGGGAGCACTAGAGATATAAACATAAACAAGTGGTTACTGCTCACCAGAGTTCGGAATATAGCTTGGAAGGCGGACAGAATTACATTTGTATTGTGATATGAACTAGAAAGAACAAGAAAGAACAGGGGAGTGCAGAGCAGGAAATGAGGCTTGTAAGGAAGTCCCGTAAGA
>NW_011889310.1:840405-853976 GCF_000151845.1 Pteropus vampyrus
TACAGTGAGACCAGTGAGCCCAGCAGAGAACTAAGAATCTGCTCCAAAAGATTCTTTTGGGTTTCAGAGAGAAGGTGCTGGGGTGGGGAGAGGCAACGTTTTAAGCCCCCCACCCCCACCCCAGGAACTGCTGAGGTTGCTAATCTCCGGATCTTAACAATGAAGATGTTAACAAAGGCTTGCGCAGGGGGCCAGCCCTACAGTTTACAAAGCCTTTCACACGCCTTACTTGATTAACTTGTCAGTTTGGAGAAAATAATTTAAAAAAGGAAGCTGGTTCTTGATTCTGGAGATTTTCCCCTAAAGATTAAGTATTTCTCTCTACTGCAATCCACATATATCTCTCAGATGTCCTCTGGTCTTCCTGGAATTCCTATTAAGAATTTCAGCTATTCTCAACAAGAATGTTCAGACATCACAGTTTCTACTAACATATGGAGTGCAGATCTCCTGGCTCCAAATTCACTTCCCTTTCTGCCACAGCGGAGGCCGGTGCTTCCACAGCAGGAGTAGAAGGAAAACAGGCTCCACAGGAACTGGGATATCGTTGCTGGATTCTATTCCATGAGCCCCCAATTCAAGTCCCCCACTCCCACTCTACTCAGATCCCCATAGCTGGACCCACTGATCCTTCCACTTAGAGGCTCTGGCCCAATTTGGTTCTCAGAGCAACCCATACACAGGCCCAGGGTCAATGCCAGCCCTCAGCCCTGTGCCTTGGGGAATAACGCATAGGTTGCCTCTCAGATCTGGTAACCCCAGAAGGGCCATCGGAGAGGCCGTGATGCTCCCAGACCCAAACTCTTCCCAAGCCTCTTACACTCACCCAGTCTTAGGAGCTGGCCTTCTGCCTTGATTCCTACCTCTAAGTCCTGCACGTCGTCCTGCCTACTCTCTCAGCCTCTTTCAGAACTGGGGCCCTGGCCTGAATGAGACATTATCTTACTTGTCTGTTCCCCCAACAGCTGGCACACAGGATGGTCCCCGATGCATGCCTGCTGGGTGGATGAGCCCCTCTGCCTTGCCTTGTTCTTGTCAACTCTTCCCTCTGGAATTGGCACCTTGTCCCAGTGATGGGTTTGGCCACTAGAGAGGGGTATTCTTGATGATGATTTCCCAAACTGGCTGAAGATCCACACAATTCTTACATACCCATCCCTTAGTTGTGTGATCTTGAGCAGGTTACTCAACCTCTCTGCATCTCGGTTGCCTGATATAGAAAACGGGGAAATAGCATTGAAGATCAAAAGAGTGAATCTATGTTAAGTGCTTAGCACAGCACCCATATTAAGTGTCTGATATTGCTACTGTTGAGTTTGTTATCTTGGACTCCTTAGTGTTGACCATTTCTCAGAATGTTGTATGGCACCTGGGCCTGCTTGCAGACCACTCACCTCACCCACTGGCCTGCATCTACCTATAACAAGGCCACGTCCCCAAGCACGTGTCCTGGCCCAGTGGCCATATCTAGTACTAGGGCTCAGTTCCCTCCCCCTGCTGCCTACCTTGTTTCTGCCATTGAGCCCATCATTCTAGGTGCACAAGTCCCATGTTAGGGTGACCACCCACTTCTAACAACCAGAGTTTGAGTGAGCAGACTGTTCTCTTGGGCCGGGCATTTCCTTCAGGGTCTGGAGGTAGGAAAAAGCACCAGGATAGCTCAGAAAAGCAGCAGGCTTAGAGGAGTAAAGCAGAGGCACAAAAAGCTGGGCCACATCCCTGGGAATTAGGCGTGGTTGGACAATCTTCCAAAGGCCGGAAAGACCACTTCCCCTGATGGCAGAGCCACCCTGCAAGGAGTTTGCAAAGAGAGCAGGAAGACAACTGGGCTATTTACTTCGTGGGCGGCAGGGGTCCTGCTAAAGCAGCTCCTGACATAATAAGAACAGAATCCTAGCATCTTAGAGACTGGGGTCACATTCTTAAGGAGAACAATGGCCTAGCAAGAGCACTTGTTTGCTGCTCTGAGCCCCGGAGGAGCCCCCTCTGCAGACCTGCTGACTTGGGGAATGTCTGACACATGGTGCCCTAAGAGCTCATTTTGCCCACTGCCTTTCTTCTACAGGTAAGCAAACAGAGGGCTTGTTTTGCCCTCTGCCTGGCTCTTTATGTAGGATTGGCCTAGTCACATGGCGGGCCATGAGCAGCGCTTCCAAACTACCCTCAAAGGATACCTAGTCTTGGCAACTGGCCCGAAGCACTCCCTTCCAGGCCTAGGACCCACAGGGCTTGCTCTCATCTTGTCGCTCTGTTCTACAAACTCCTCCACTGCCATCACCGTAACGCCTGCTGCATTTGGTCCCTCAGTCTGGGCTGAGTGCTTGGACTTCCTCTGGCTTGAGGACTTGGGTTGCCCCTCAGGTCTTTCCACCAACTGTGCTGTCTCAGGCAGTGTCTGCAAAGAGAACCTTTCCTTTAGCCCGAGCCAGGCCGGTCTCCTCCCCAGCCTCCCTGCCCCACCCCCGCCACAGCTTCCAGGTCATATAATTTGGGCGTTGTGACCCAGCAAAGGAATAATAATAGTAACATGAGCTCTTTGGCAGAGGTGAGATGTTTCTAACTTTTAAAACATAAAATGAAACCCTGGTACAAATCTCAGTGTCAGCTCTGCCTAGCTACATTTCCTGAGCAAGTTACCCAACCACCTTGGACTTTAGTTTCCTCATCCAGAAAATAGAGACTAAATGGGATACTGTACCTAAGTGCCTGCTGACAGGAAGAACTCACTAAATTGCAGCTAAATTAATAGTAGTAACAGGTAATCTAATAACCTCTACATCTTTGCCATCTATCAGACTGGTGCCCCAGAGCAGTTGCTCAGTAAGTGTTGAGAGAGAAAAAGTGTTTCCTTACCTGATCAGCACAACTACCAGGTGAGACAGGTAAAGACACTGGTCTCCCCAGAGATGGAGACCTGAGGCTAGGTGGCTAAGTGACTTGTTCCAAGTCACAGTTAATGAGCTGCAGAGCCTGGACTGGAAACTTCCATTTACTGAGTCCCCGTTTGGTTTTTACTGTTTCATGTCACCTGAGCAAATTCACGGCTGGGAAAGAACTTAGATTATCTAGTGTAATCTCACCATTTCAATATTTGAAAACTGAGGCCAGAAAGACCAAGAACGTTTCACAAGGCCCAAGAGCTAGTCAGTTGGAGAGTACAGCCCAGCTTAGTGTTCTGTCAACAACACAACAGCTAACCTTGCAAAAATCACCTCACTGTTCCTAGTTCGGCAAATGTAGTCATCCTAGGCTCGAAGCTACCACAGCTTTCCAGGAAAACACCCATGTGGTAAGTGCAAAGGCCTCTCATAAGGACAGGCCCGCCCTCAGGGTACCAGATTCATTCTTCCCAGAGGGTGCACTTCCCATGTGATTTGAAAGAATGTGTCAACGTGAAGCCGGGTGATGATCAGGAGCGTGCCAACAATCACAAGCTTGGTGGTGTGGAGTGCCATCTTTGAAGTGGACCCTACAGTATTTCTGGAATGTCAAGCATGAGCTCTGAGAAACACCCCACTTGGCAGTTCCTTCTAAAGCAACAAATACAGTTAAATGAGGCCTAAGTAGCACAGGATATTATTATTTACACGCGACCCTTATCCCATGGCTGTGGAAAATAGAGCCAAATTCCATAAGCTCTTTTTTTTTGCAAGAGACGCTTCGCAAAACAGATAAGGCCAGCATTGCTGCTTGGTCTGTCTGCTGTTCTTTCTTGAAGTCAAGTGTCATTCGAAAATGAAAAATGATGTCCTCAGAATTTAAGCTCCAACGCTGGGAGATATATTAGGTTGTTCCACTTGCAGTTAATCTGAGGATGCAAAAGTTAAATGAGCATCGTCGTTTGCCTCAGATGAAGAACATAATGGGGAGGGGACAGAGGTGAATAACTCATTCATCAGTGTAACTAAAAAGGCGTCTCTGATACTTCTAATTTAAAAGAGCTCGAAATTCGAAGGGTTTCTGATGAAACAGGAAGGAAAAACAACACCTTGGATTCTAATAACACTCTCCCCCCTCCCTGAAAATATCACCAACACACATTTGTTACCCACCCGTGCTGTTGAGCAACGGTGGCTACAGAAGCATGTGACAAATGGAAGAGACCTGTCTCCATGCCTATGGCATGACCTGACCAAGCACACAAATCAAGAGTACCTTGCCTTACTCCCCTAAGCCCGAGCAAGCTAATGCCGGCATCCACAGGCTCAGTAAATGTCATGCTTCTTGGTTCCCTCTGTTCCCGATATAAATAGACACAGTGAGTCTCAGACAAGCAGTCTATCTTACTTAGCATGCTTGCTTGGGTCTTGGCAGTAAAGAAGAAAGGCCTTTTTGAAAGCACCATCTTTGTGGCCAATCTCCAAAAACGATAACATTTCACAGTTGGTTTTACTCTTATTGCATCCACCTAACATTTACTACAGGCCAGATTCTAGGCTCGGTGTTAAAGAAAGAGAAGAATAAAGGAGGAAGCAATCAATTCTGTGTTATGTAGGAGGTATGGGCTCGATACTATTTGAGCTGGTCCTGGAGGACATGAATAATGCTTCTACAGGCATGGGGGTAGGGATGGAGTACTAATGAGAGAGAAGATGTAAGAAGGAAAGAAGCTGGTTAATGGCTCATGCACTCTTTGCTTAAACAGTTGGAATTACTGGATTGTAAATGGTTGGGGCTGTTTTCGTAATGTGAATGAGTATATTATGGAACGCACACTTGTTATTAAAATGACTCAATGCCTTTTTGCAAAAGACTGCATAGAGTAGAAAGCAATGGTCTCCTATAACTATGTGAGCACTCATTTATAAGACTTCTAAAGCTTCCAATAAACAGGAATTTGGTCTGTGTCTAATTGGGTTTCAATAGCTAAGACAAGATTAAGAACTAGAGGAATTTGATATGGCTTTTTTTTCATTCAAATTTTCTATCATCTTAATCTCCTTATAAGCTATAAATTATAACTTATCCTCATAAGACAATAAGCAAAGCCTATAAAGTAAAAAAAAAATCAGATTTTGTTAGTTTTATTACATAACAAATATTGCAACCACAGCCCTATGTCTAGTGAATAGTGTCACAGGTAAAGTCATTCATTGGTTTCCAGACTATTTATCGATGAGACATTTTATAAAAATAAAAAGTCTCCTGTATTGTTAGGACATATATCTATACAGGTTAATTTTATATCTATACCCAAGATGGTAATATTATGTCTATCTCATTAACTGGAGAAGCACCCAAAGCTGATGATCAATTATTCTTCATTGATTGAAATTCTCAAGTATCTTCTAGAATTCAGAAGGAATCTCCTGTTGTTAAGTTCCAATGTCCTGAAATATGTACGTAAAGAATTTGTTATTTTCATTTTTTCATACAGAGAGGTACTTCTCCCAGTTCTTATTAAGTTGCAAAATTACAAATTGGACCTCTCTCCAGAACCCGACCTTGGGCATATCACAGAATCCAGAGATACATGGTTCTAACAAAATAGCATAAACGTAGTAAGAAAATTTCCAGGAAAATGAAAGGCAAATGGGTTAGACAGCTGAGTAGGGTAGGACTTTAGGGGAAAACAGCCCCCAAAATAAGGACACAAACAATGGAAAGGGGTTAAAGGGAAATTTTTTAAAAATATGATCCTTTTTCTCTCTTTATCATTGCCCTGAGAAGACCATTTTCTGCCCCTTCACCACTGGGAGGCATATAAGTTGTACACCAATGCCCACCAGGGGTGGCTTGGTAACTTCAGGGTACAACTCAGGGCTGGCTGGGATGATGGGTGCTAGGCAACAGATGCATGTGGATTGGCTGGCCTTTAAGAGATTTTCCCTACCTGCATCCACACACCAGTGCCCAGAAAGCTAGAAGACTGCAATTGGGAGAAGCTTCTCTTGAAAGAAAGAAATGCCAAGGCTGAGTTACCATTTGTAACACTAGAAGTTTTCTCCTGGAGTCATATCTTCTCCATCAAACTCATTGGGGAGCACCAGCCAAGGCTGAAGCTTTAGTTTCTCCCCATAGCTATTCATTATAATCCAAGGTAGCCAATAACTCTGGTGAAAGAGGAACTCACAAGGAATATTCACTGGAAGCATGGTGAGACAACTAATAGCAGCTGAAAGTGGGAGGGGTTGTACTCCCTCCAATACCAAGTGAGCACGAGGGGCCTGCAGCAAGGACTGAAGGGGCTGGAGAAATCTAGCCCCTGTGAACTCTTAGAGCTGACCTGCCAAGTCTCCCCTCTGGGACAGAATCCTATATTAAGGACAATTTGGTGAGAGTTAAATCAAAATTGAGCAAGATAGTTTCTTTTGCTTCTGATATGGCCGAGTAAACTATTGTTCCTGATCCTCCTGTAGACAGCAACTATAAACTGAAAAAAAAAAAATGAAGAAACAACAATTAAAGAAACTAGAAAACAAACAGAAACAGGCATATTCTGAAGAGGAGTTGGCACAAGGTGAGTTACTCAGTTTTACAGCTTTTAGGCTGAGAGACAAACTAAAGCTGACAAGTGGCTAAGACACCAAGAGTAAGACACCAATAGTAAACTCACAGTCTTCCTGGTATGAAGAAGTATAGGACAGAACTTGGGAAAAGCACAGCCATTAGAAAGTAAACGGGGTGTGGAATACTGGAAAGAAGGGAACCAGAGGAAACCCCGATTTGGTCCACAGACTCTATTCCAATCTCAAGTGACTCCTGAACCACACATATAGGGGACAGACTTCAGATAAAATCAAAGTTCTGAATTAAGATTTCAACTACCACTCAAGGGACACAGTTTAGAGTTTGAATATCACTACATTAACAATCTACCAAAACAATAAAATTAGTATTTTTCAGAGGAGTACAACGGAATCCAGAGTCTCCACAAAATAACATTAAAAATATCTAGGATACAACCCAAAATTATTCAGCTTATGAAGATTTAGGAAATTGTGATCCATTTGCAAGAGCTGAAAAATATTAACAGAGATTATCTGAGATGACCCAGATGTTGGAATTAGCAGACAAGAAATTTAAAGCAATTACTATAACTATGCTTAAAGGAGTAAGAGAGTATAACACATTTATTGTTATACTCACAATAAATGAAAAGATAGAAAATCACATCAGAGAACCACGAACTGTTAAAAAAAAGAACCAAATAAAAATTCCAGAACTGAAAAAAAAATTCCAGAATTGGAAAATAGCTGAAAAATTTTTAAAAACACTAGATTGGCTAAACAGCAGAATGGAAATGGAAAAGGAAAAGTTTCAGTGAAGTTTAGATAAAACAATAGAAATACCCAATATGAAGAACAGAGAGAAAAAATAGTTCAGGAAACAAAAACATGAACAGAGCCTCAGGGACATATGGACAACATCCGAATGTCTTACATATATGAAATTAGAGTTCTAGAGGGAGAGGAGGGAGACAGTGGGGTAGAAAAAAGTACTGAATGTGCAACGGCTTAAATTTCCCCAAATTTAAAGATTCAATAAGCTCAGCAAACCCCAAGAGGACAGAAAACAAAACTCTGGGAATATCACAGTCAAACTTCTGAAAACCAAATATAATTAGAAAATCATAAAAGCAGCCAGAGAAAAATAACACTTTATATAAGGGCGAGGGCAGAAAGTTTTGAATATAGCTGATATCAGAAACAATGGCGACCAGAAGAGAGCTCAAAGTCTTTAAAGTGATGAAAAATACCAACCTACAATTTAATACTCAGCAAATATATTCCTCAAGAACGGAGGCAAAACAAAGACATTTTCACATAAAACAAAAGTTAAAATATTTTTGCCAGCAGAACTGAACTACAAGAATTGCTAAATGTGTAAGAGAATAGCTCCGCTACACAGTATTCTGTTGACCTTTATTGTCTCCATATGGGCCACTAAGTCAAGGCTTGATAATAAGCTGACTTGGGTCGTGGAAGAACACCCTGCAATTCTTTCTGGAGCAGGGGAAATAAGCAGCTTGGTGAGGAACTATCACAAGGCTGTTCTCATCCGTCTCCCTAATGTGAACTGACCACAGGACTTTCCACCTTGCTCCTCACTCCAAATTAATGTGTAATTCAATGCTATTCTCATTAAACTCTAGCACTGGTTTTTAAAAACTTTTTCTTTTGAGATGATTATAGACTAACAGCAGATTGTAAAATAGTTCATAGGGTGCATCGACTGCTTCCCCCAGTCACCTTATATGATTATAGCAAAATACAGTTACTAAACTATAGGGTTTATTCAGTTTTCACCAGTATTTATATGTACTCACATGTGTGTGAGAGTTTATTTCTGTGTAATTTTATTACATGTGTAGATTCATGTAATCATAATTACGATCAAGATAAAAGATTATTACATTACCACAAAGGTATTCCCTCATGCTACTCCTTTACGGTCACATACGCTGCTCACCCTCGTCCCTGTCCCCTAGCGACCACTAATCTATTCTCCATCTATATATTTTGTCATTTCAAGAAGGTTAATAATTGGAATCATAACAGTATTGACCTTTTGAGATTGGCTTTTTTACTAAGCATCAAGTCCTTAATATCCATCCAGGATTTTGTGTACATCAGTTTTTATTTTTTATTTTATTATTATTATTATTTTGCTGAGTAGTATTCCATGGAATGGATATACCAGAGTTTGTTTACTCATCACCAGGTGAAGGATATTTGGGTTGTTTCCAATTTGGGTTTACTATGAATAAAGCTATAGTAAGTCCTCACTTAAAATCGTTGATAGGTTCTACAACTTTAAGCAAAATAACATATAACAAAACCAAATTTGCCATAGGCTAATTAATATAAACAAGAGTTAAGTTCCTACAGCATTTCATCAATTTTATATATAACAAAACGACATTCGACAAAAGGATATTATATAAGGACCTGCTGTACTATGAACATCCGTGTGCACATTTTTACATAACACGAATTTTTATTTATTTGGGATAACTGCCCAAGAGTGCAATTGCTAAGTTATATAGTAACTGCATGTTTAGTTTTATAAGAAATTGTTATACTTCCTTCCAGAGTGACTACCTGCCATTTTACATTCTTACAAGCAATGTGTGAGAGTTCTAATTTTTTCAATTCTCACCAGAATTTGGTGTTCCCATTATTTTTTAAAATTTTAGCCATTCTAATAGGTACATAAATGCAAATAATCTTTGCACAACAACAAAAAACACAAAAGTAAAAGCACAGCTGATAAACTGGGAGAAAATATTTGTAGCATATATCATAAAAGGCTAGTTTCCTAAAATATGAAGAAAATTGCTCAAAAATTGAGGGACAAAGGACCAAAAACCTGGTAGGAAAAAAGTGGGAGTGGCATGAACAGATAATTCACACACACACACACACACACACACACACACACACGCGTGCAAAAAGATGTTCCGACTCACTCAAAATTAGAAAATTGCAAATTAAAACAACACCAAGGTACCATTTCTCACCTATCAGATTGATGAAAGTTTATAAGTATGAGGACACATTTTATTTGTGAGACTGCAGAGAAACTGGTGCTCTCAAACATTGCTGGTAGGAATGCACATTGGTACAATTCTCACGGAGAAGGATTTTTCGATAGCTAACAAAACTAACATCCACCTACCTTTTGAAACAGCAGTTCTGCTTCTAAGAATTAACCATGAAGATACACTTCTGACAATACAAAAACACATAGTACCATATTTTTTATTGCAGCATTGTTTGTCATTTCAAAATATTGAAAAACCCTAAGGCCCATACCTAGGAGAATGTCTGAATAAGCTATGATATATCCATACGATGGAGTTCTAATGCAGTTGTAATAAAAGGATATGGAAGATCTCTATGAACTGACATAAAGTGGTTTCCAGGATATAGTGTTAAGTAGGAAAAAGCAAATTGCAAGAGTTTCTATAGTATGTTATTCTTTATGTAGGAGAAATTGGATATAAGAGATTTCACATGCATCTGCTCATGTGTACAACAAGAAATACAGAAATGATAAATCAGAAATGAATGAGCTTGCTTACCTGCAGAGGGTGGGCAGGAACAGGGTGAAAAGAAGGGAGGTGAGAACATTGTATGTTAGGGTTGATCAAGTAGGTAAATATATTTTGAATAATAAGTGTCAGCTTCACCACAGTTGAAGAATAGAGTTAAAAATAAGGAAAGGAGGAAGGGTTGAATGACCTGGGTGCTGTTAGGGTGGAATAAAAGGTATCAGAATGAACTCATGATTTTTAAGACAGATGAAGTGATGCAAAAATTAGTGGGCAGAAGTATAATGATAACTAGGATATTTGCAGTCTCAAAGTATCTCTCCACAAGATTCTTATTAATTACAAAGAGGAAAACAGTAACTTTATAGTGAAGAAAACTGGCAGACACTCCTGTAACCAAATGATTAAAGTTAATATCACCACTAATGACACATCGATATCATGAACCACCAAATATGATGATGCACTGAGAACGGCACACATACTTCTGTGATATTCTTGCCAGAAAAACATAAACTCAATATAATCATAAGAAAACATCAGACAAATCCAAATTGAAGGACATTCTACAAAATAACTGATGGGTACTCTTCAAAAGTGTCAAGGGCATGAAAGACAAAGAAAGACTGAGGAACTGTTCCAGATTAGAGTGAGATCGTCGATTAGATCCCCAATCAGAAAAAGGATATCAGTAGGACAACTGGTGAAACTTGAATAAGATTTGTAAATTAGTTAATAATATCGTATCAATGTTAATATCCTGGTTTTGAAGTTTTATTATGATTATGTAAAGTGTTAACATTTGGTGAAGCTGGATGAATTTTTACAACTTTTCTGCCAAGTCTAAAGTTATTTAAAAATAAAATCTTTTTAAAGGCTTCTGCCTGAACTAACGCCAAGTTCATTGAGGGCTCCCCTGGTTATCTTTTACATGGAAGGTCAAAAACTGGACCACAGCTTGGCAAGTCTAAAGATCCCAAGATCTTGCTCCTTCAGGATTCTAAAACAAGGCTGGTAAAAGAGGTAGCTAACTATCAAGTGAGGGCAAGCGGACCTTCCAGTTTCTGGATAAGTTTGAAAAGGGAGATTATAACCATGGACAATTAAGGAATCCTCTTTTTTTGACCGAGGAGAAGCTATATAAAAATCCACTTTAATCTTTAAAATTAATAAAAAAGGTAAGAGAGGCTGCAGTTACCCAAGATAATACAATAGGAACTGAAATTTAAGTAATCCAATTCTACAGCTAGACAAAGAAGTTCAGATTCTGACCTTCTTTTCCAGAGGTAAGACCATGTGCAGTGGCAAAAAAAATGGAGCAGAACAGAAAGTACTGGCAAAAATAAAAAATAAAAAATAAGGTGGAAGCTCTCCACAAGAGCCCTAGGAGGCACAGGGAAGGTTCTTTCTTAGTCCATTCTCTTCCCACGAAGGGGCAGAACAAATGAAAAAAAGAAAAAATTTTGGAACTATTTTTTGGTCCCCAGTCTGCTGATCCCTTACTGACGCTTTGTTTCCTGTCATAGAAAAATCCCTTTTTCTTTAACATTACGGTTCTGCCACCTTAAGTTCAGGATTCTTCAGTTAACTCTGAAAGGTCTCCATAGCATGACCCTAACCATTCTTTCCAGTTTATTTCTGAGGCACAGAACCTAGTGGTGAGCCGATGGATGAGCCGATGGATGTTAACTAAACTTACTGTGGTAATTATTTCACAAAATACACATATATAAAATCATTATATTACACACCTTAAACTAATACAGCATTATATGTCTATTATATCCCAATAAAAATGGAAGAGGGAGAGAGAGATGAGAGAGGGAAGGTGAGAGGAAGAGAGAGAGGAAGGGAGGGAAGAAAGGAAGGAGGGAAGAAAGGAAGGATGGCCGGATGGACGGACGGATGGACGGACGAAAGAAAATGCTTTGGAGCCTGAATTCCTGTTTGATTTCCTGTTCTGCCATCTCTTAGCAGGTGACCAAGTTTACTAATTGTGGTGAGCCTTAGCATCCTGATTTGTACAGTAGGAATGATACTGTCTACAACTCATGAGATTGTTGTGAGTGACAATTAAACAAGAGAATGCATGTAAAACCCTTAACACTATGCATGGCACAGAGTAATGACTCAATACACAGGTACTATTACAGCCCTAAATGGATCCTATGATTGCTCACCTTGTTACTTTTACTCAAGTTGTTCTTGGCTCCTGGAAAGCCTCTGCCTATAGAAATTCTACCAATCGTTTAAGGCCAGTCCCCAAGGCTATCTTCTCAAGATGTCTTTCCTTTTGTTCCACCAGGATATTAACCCTGCTTCGAACCTCCAGTCTATTTGTATTCCTCCCCAGCACCTCCTTCGCACTGATAGGCGTACTTGGGCGTTGCCCAGAGTTGAGCTTGCAATAAGCAGGTGCTCCATGACTATTTACTGAATTAAACAGATGTAGTGTTCAAATGTTATATGATTTTCTAAAAAATTTTAGTAAGAATTCCAAGTACCTGAGCAGGAACTCAAATAATTCCAGATGCCAGAGTTTCTGCGAACAACCTCAACTCAATGTTAAAAGCGCATAGCCAAGAACTGTATTGGGGGTGAGGAAACATAGAGCAGAGGATGGTGGGAAAGAATTCTGCTGGTATTTGTTGCTGCTGATAATGTTGGCCTCCAAGATGTGTAAGTGTCACATATGTGTTTGGTGGGGGTGGGGTGGGGTCTGCTACTGTCGTTTTCTGTTTTGTCCGGCTCCTTTTCTTTGGGATTTGCAACAAAATGACAACTGTGGAAAGTGAAAATAGTTCACAGGCAAACATCTCACACATACACAAATGTTTTTCAGATGGGTGGAAAAGATGACATATGCCTACAGGAAGTGTATAAAGAAATAACTCTGACGTCCCTCTCAGACCTGGTGTCTCTTGCTCTGCCTGCCTCCAAATAATGCCAAGGGAAAGAAAAGTGTGAAACACTACCCACCCACTCAGTTCTTCTCTGAAAGGCGAAGGTGTCTGATTCAAGACTGAGTTCTTAGGGTTTAGATGCCAACAGGTGTGCATTACCTATGCTGTCTCAGTGAGCACTTGTTATACAGACACAGACAAGCAAAAAGAGGAGTGGCGAGAGATTTTCACCAGTTCTGTGGAGATGTGTTGACAAATTCCAGACAAAATAAAACCCTTGTGGATTACTTTCCCTTCTTATTCCTGACTTGGGGATGTTTACTGGTATGTGAGCATATCACTTTCCATCATTAATGACTCAGAGGGAGTTTGAGGGCCATGGTAAATCAAGTAAATGAACAAATAAAGTCAAAATAAGCAGGTTGCTTTTGATATTTTGTTAGTGAAATGAATAATGCTCAATTATCTTCAAGTCACTCATAGTCAGACTGAACATGTTAAACGTGATCCACTGCAGTGCAAAATATTGACACACAGTAGAATGTCACAAAAACAGGTGAGAAAAGCTATTCTCTCAAATTGAAACAATCATAGCTTCATGTTCCAGCCTTAAAATACCCTCACTCCCTCTCTCCTTTCCTTCCTGCCATAGACATTTAATGAATACCTAC
>NW_011889310.1:854971-919137 GCF_000151845.1 Pteropus vampyrus
ATGGGAGTTTGGGGGAATGGCTGAAAAAGGTGAGGGGATTAAGAAGTACAAATTGGCAGTTATAAAAATAGTCACAGGATAAAAAGTATTGCACAGAAACTACAGTCCATAATATTGTAATAACTATGTATGGTGTCAGATGGGTCCTAGGCTTATCGAAGTGATCAATTACTTTGTAAGTTATATAAATGTCTAATTACCATGGTGTATACCTGAAACTAATGTAATATTTTGTTAAATTCTTCATTTCAACTCTTATTTTTCATAGCTGATATTTCTAAATACTTCTTTGTAACTGTTTATTCCTGCTTTCTGTTTCCAATATGTTCCCTTCGCTCTTCAGTGATACTCCAGTTTGTTTTCCATTATTGACTAGTTCATTAATTCTACTTTGTTTGCTAAGGTCTATTAAGTGTGTTGTCTTTCTTTTGGCATAGTTGCACTCCTCAGAAGACATGTTATTTAAGAGGACTAATGCTCAGTAACTTCTAAGGTTACAATGGAAGTTTTTTGATGAAGCATACTATCTGGGTTATAACTTTCAATCAGATTTCTCAGACTAATGTTAGGGACTCTACTCTTATTCTACTAGGTTTAGGTTGTACATTCACTCTTCAAAAGGTTTATTCACTGATCAAAGAGATAATCTGCAATTAAGATAAGGTATCAACAAATGGTAGTAACTGCCATAATTGCACAGCTTCAAGTATATCAGTTCTGTGTTTGGTTGCTTGAAACAGACAATGTAACTATGTATTGCCAGATACTGCTATTTAAACTTGATAATGTTTTAAAAACTGCTAAACAGAGCAACAGCATTATATTTAAGGATGACACATAGAGGAAAAGATTTAATAAAATAAATGCCGAACAAAGTACATATTGGTACTTTGTTTTTCACTGTGACTTTTGCACATCATGCTTAATATGCTAAGGATTCTGAGAATTCTGTAGAAGTAGGCTGATTCTTCGCAGGTGGCCTGCATTTTATCTGTGATAGCCACTGATAGTCACTAGTAGTAATATAGGGATAGAAGTTTAGACTCTCTTTCGGCATGGCTAAACTAGGTAAAATAGATATGGGGTGAAAACAGCACTTGCCTGGGAATTTGTAGACCTAAGCTGCAACACAATTCTGTCACATAATAGCGGTGTGATCTTGGAGCTATCACCTATCTCTCTAAGGCTTCAATTTCCTTACTTGTAAAATTAGGTTTGGACTACATCATCTCTAATGCCCCTTCAAGCTGAACAAATTTATTGTTCAGTTTCCTAAGGATATACCATTCCAAACAATCATCAGTATTTTATGTAGAGGAATCTATTGCTTTTGAACAAATGATAAAGTAAAAAGTAAATAAATGTAGTTTTACATGTAAGCCAAGCAATCTCATACAGAACAATCAAGAAAAGAAGAAAGTCTATATACAAAGGGTCCAATTTGTAACTTATTCTACAAATAAAGCTGTTTCTAACCATTTTCTTTGTTAATCTTACTCCTAACCACAGGTTGCCTCAGGGCATTATCACAGCATTCACCAATCTGTCCTTGTTTAGTTTTAGCTGTTAAATCTATAGACTCTAAGTGCTAAATACTAGATTAATAGGTCCTTACTAAGAGTTTCAATGTCTCAGCTAGCTCTTGTGCTCTGAGATTAATCTCCTCTCTTGTCTTCCCCAGTAATCAGCCTTTGCATAGTTCCCAAATCTCAGCCCCTTTCTCCAATTCCCATTATTTTTTCTCTTCTTCCTGATTCGGAGTTTCTGAGCTGCCTTTCATGCTAGAGGCATATGATGTCATTGTGTCTACCCCCAGCTGTTCTTAATTTTCTCTCAGATCAGCTCTCTTGAAGGACTCTCAGCAGGCCCAAAGACACAGCCCTCCCTTTTAGGGTGCAGATGAAAAGCTGGGGTGGAGGGGGGGAAAGGGCAGTTCACCAACCCATAATGACTAATCCTAGCAAAATAAAGGGCAGGGCCCTTTTAATAAACAGAGCACTCCAGGAAGAGGGTGGAGCCAACTGAATAAGCCCCAGGCTCTGATGAGACAAGTGTGCTCTTGGAAGCTGTCATAGCAACAGGAATTTGCTATCCAAGATGTTGACTATCTCTACCTAAGGCTGCTTTCTAAGACCAGAGCATCGCCCTATGAGGCCATCCTTGCTTCTCACTGTCTTGAAACACCTGGCCCTAACCACCCACAATGCCAGCCTCCTGCCTCCAATCAAGGGCTGGTATTCCTTGTTTAGAAAGTGAGTTAAAATGAATTGTGAGGGACTCTAGTTGAAAACAAATCCCTCCAGAGCAGTTCAATTGTGATGGAGAAAAAGCAGGCTAGAGAGTAGAATACAGTGGAAACTCATGATGCAGAACCTAATGGATGAGCTAGCATCGGTCCTCAGCCCTGGCTATACATTAGAATATCCTGGGGGAAGTGGGCTTTATTTTTTAAGTTTATTTTGAAATAATTTTAAAGTTGCGAGCAAGTTGCAAAAAAAGCATAGTCAGCTGCCTCACACACTTCATCCAGCATTCCCCAGGTCGAAATCTTAAGTAACCATGGTTATCAAAATTAAGAAACTAATCTTGAAACAATACTATTAACTAAACCATCGATTTTTTTTTTTAATTTCACCAGTTTTTCTACTAATATCCATTTTCTGTTCCAGGACCAAATTCAGGATACCACATTTTGCATTTAGTTGTCATATGTCTTAAGTCTCTTCCAATCTATGACAGTTCATCAGTCCTTCCATGTCTTCCATGATCTTGTCACCCTGAAGAACACTGATCAGTTATTTCGTACGATGTACCTCATAAGTTTCTCTGTTAATGCCTTTTTTCTTTCTGTTCAGGATTGAAAATCCAGAATAGTATGTTGCATGTAGTCATCATATCTTCCTAGTTGCTTCTAGTCTATAGCAATTTCTCAATGTTTCCTTGTTTTTCACGACCTTGACAATTTTAAAGATCAATTGTCAGATATTTTGTAGAATGTCCCCAAATTCAGGTTTGTCTGATGTTGTCTCATGATTAAATTGGGATTATGTATTTTGGGGAAGGATAGCATGGAGGTAAAATGCCTTTCTCATAATGTAACATCAACGTGACATGTTGGTGATGTCAGCCTTTTGGTGTTAAGTCTAAGAAATCTTTGCCTCGCCTTAAATCCAAAAGATTTTTTCCTGTTTGTTTTCTAAAAGATAGTTTTACATTTTAAAAACTTACATCATCCATTTTGGGATAATATATACATAAGGTATGACTGCTTTGTTTGTTTGTTTGTTTGTTTTTGCCTATGAATGTTCAATTGCTCCAACATCATTTGTTGAAAAGGCTATCCTTCCTCCATGGAATAGCTTTTGCAACTCTGTCAAAAATCAGTTGGGCATATTTGTGTGGGTCTATTTCTTGGTTCTCTATTCTGTTCCAATGATCGGTGTGTCCATCCCTCTGCCAAACCACACTATCTTGATTAATGTAGCCATATAATAAGTCTTGAAACCGGGTAGACTGATTCTTTCCATTTTATTCTTTTTCAAAATTGATTAGCTATTCTAGGACTTGTGACTTTTTATATAAATTTTGAAATAGCCTCCTGATTTCAGCTCCGATAAGAGCTTGGAAGTCATCATTCCTATCCTTACAAGAAAAACTAGAAAAAACTAGGAAAAAAACACAATGACTTTTCTTAGATCCATCAGAGAACTGAGGTAGGAGACACATGCATGTAAAATAATCCATGTATACACACATATCAGTGTTTCTGTATCTATCTTTACATACATATTTATAGATATGGGTATAGATATGTTTATATGTTTATTTTTCATATGGAAATCTCTGACTCAAATATAGAACCACAGAGTTTATTCTAGCTTTCCTTCCTTGCTTATCTGTAATTTCTTTCTATGACAGACTCTCTGAGATGCCTTTAAAAATACAGATGCCTGGAGCCCTATACAATATCAAAAGGTTGGATGAACTCATATGTCTTAAGTATATACCCAGGCAAGACTGGGTAAATAATTTATGGAACCCAGTGCAAAATGAAAATGTGGGTCCCCTTGTTCAAAAAACAGGTTAATGGCGCCATTAAACGTACTAAAATATATAGATTTTTCCTTTCTTCTGCAGTGTCTCATTCAATTTGTCATGATATTTTCTACTGGCTTTTCAATGTCATTCTAAGTCAAGGAAAAGTAAAATTTTAAATTATTAACATGTGTTTTTACCATTCATCTTTATATTATACAATGCCAATTTTAAATAAAAATATCAGAGCGTTTAACTCATATGCAGAATCACCAAAATTGCATAATTTGTATTGACTGCTTTATCCCTGTAAGGTGCCTTGAGCTGGCCAAAGGAGATGAACACAAGGCAGAATCAAGAGAGGTGGAAGGAGGAAGAGAAACTCATCCAGATATGGAGTAGGACCAATGGACACTCTCCAGGGCATGAAAATACTCATGGGACAAGTGTAGACCAAAAGGACAGACTAGGTACCCCGATCAGGAATGGACAAGAGGCTTGCCCCCACTGAGCTGCCCACTGAACATGCCTAGTACTATGAACCAGGCACAAGGATGGTCATTCTCATGCCCTACCCCGAGAGGCTGCAGGGTGCAAGCATCTGACCTTGACCTTCCCCATGTCCAGGCTCCCACTAGATGGATATGGATGGGATCGAGAAAGAGGGTCCCAAGGAACAAGGAATCAAGGGAGTGACAGTCAAAAACCCATCTTGAAGATATGGGTAGGTAGTGGTAAGTGGAACAACATGTGAAAAAATCGAGGTTGCAAGCACCAAGTGCATGCTCTACTGTCCCATTGGACTTCACTTATAAAACACAGGTTCAAAGATAAAATTATTAATAATTTCAAATGGCAACCACACAGCATTAAAGCCCTAGCATGGGGCCCCCTTCTGAGCATGGGACCCTGTATAATTGCACCGGTCACAAGGATATGAAGCTGCCTCTGCCCCCTGATGATCCTAATGTCCAGCTGGGGTTGAGAATTACTACTGAGCTAGATACTGTAAGAGTTGGTGGTCGAGGTAGTCTTGCTCAAACCAGTTCCCATGCAACCAGAGCCCCCACAGAAAACGTTGGATAGAGACACTGAGAGGAGGTAGACCAGACTGGGTGTTGCTGCCTGAGGCTGCTATTATAGAGATCACAGCAGGGAAGCAGGGAGGTCTAACCCTCAGTTTTGAAGACAGTCTGTCTCTCAGCCCAAAGCCCCACTTCAGTGGTTGCTGGTTGCATACTGGCCTGCCTTGCCCAATGTGAGGGGTTTTAAGATACAGATTATACACACCTAAGCAAATTGCAGGTGTCAGCTAAGTCATGGAGGCCACTTCTCTCGCCTCCTTCTACTCTTACTTATTTCACCCACCAGCAGGCTGGGCTCTTAGCAAGGACCTCGAGCTGCTCCAGACAGCCATCTGGGCCTCCATCCAGTGCTTTATCAGTTGAATTCCAGAGTCAGAATGCACAAATCCTCTCACCTCTAGTGCCCCAGAATGACATAAACTCCTCAAAGGGCTTCTTTCCTTTTTATGCAAACTTGATTTTTCAGAACCCTTTAACCTCTGTCAACTTCTGTACTTGGCACATAGAAAGCACTCAGTCAATATTAGCCTAATTTGCTTGCTTTTGGCCTGCTTATGGTTCGGTTCTTATGTCCTCTCCCCTAACTTTCATCACCTTTCTTGGCTCCTCGCTCAGGCAGAAAGAACTCCTTTCACCTCCTAACATTCTCTTTCCCAGTACCTTAATGCTAATTTATGATACCAACATAGCTGCATTTACATTGCAGGTCATAGAGAAATGAAATGAGAACATATACGCATTGTGGGATTTATCAAAGGTCCTTTTGTAATACTTTGGCCCTGAAAGCCAGTCTCCTGGGGAAGATGGACAAGTGCAGTGTCAGAAACTGGAGCCTTGGAATTTGAATTCTAGATCTGCCTCTTACCAGGTTGCTGTGTGATCTTCGACAGGTTACTTAACCTCTTTATTCTCCAGATTCAGTCTCTATCCTGCTTTCCTCCCCAGGAAACTGACTGGTATGGATTATACCAACAGGCTTCACTCGCCTCTGGGCTTCCGGTAGGGTCTGGCCAGAAATGACCTTTGCCCAGTGATTAATTACTGGGAGAAGAGTGTAGTTTTCTCTTAGCTGTTCACCCTCCACCTATGAAATCACCTTGTGTGGAGTTAGCAATGTCCCTTGATCAAAGACCACTGTTCATCTCAAAGCTATCTGCTTAGAGGTCTCTCCATTTATATGTTCTCTCTCTAGATTCTCCTTTTCTTCATCCCTTTGGGCCTGGGCGGTGGTGGTGGTGGGGGTAACAGCCTCACTATACTAGCCCTTGTGGTTTCCCTACACCCTGCTGACCTCGTAAATAGTCCTTTAACTAAACCCTCCTCAAACTATCCCAGTTTCAGTGTGCCATATGTTTCCTGTTAGGACCCTGACTAATAAAGAGCCTTACTTCTTTCGACTTTAAAATGGAAACAGCAACACCTATATCACAGGATTGTTGTCGGAATTTAAACGACACATATTATATGAAAACACCCAGCAATGTCTAGCACAAAATAGATGCTGAATTAGTTCCCTTCTCACTTTCTCTTCTTCAAAAGCTATTTTTGTTTTTGGGTTTGAGTCCTGGCGTTGCCATTTATGAACAAAATAATTTTGAACAAGTCATTTCACTACTCTGAACCTTTGTTTCCACATTTGTAAAATGGAGTTCATTTACCAATTTCATCCTATCAATATTAACTAAGCTTCTACTATGTACTTGGAACTGTTCTGAGCAGTGAGCTAAGACTATCTGTCTTGCCTACTTCACAGAGTAAAGATCAAAAAGGCAATGAGTCCTTAAATACCGCTAACTGCTAAAACTCACCCATGATGAAATTGATAAACTGGACAATCATATAATCATTAAAAAAAATTGAATTTGTAGTTGAAAACTTCTGGAAAAAAATCTTCAGGCCCAGATGATTCCATTAGCAAATTCTACACAACATTTAAAGAAGAAATAACACCAGTTCTACACAATCTCTTTCAAAAAATAGAAAAAGAAAATGCTTCCCAACATATTTAATGAGACAAACCTAATCCTGATACCAAAATCAGACAAAAAGTTCCAGAAAAGTAAACTATAAACTAATATCCCTCATGAATACAGACATGAAATTCTTAAGAAATATTATCATATGAAATCCATCAATATATAAAGAAATAATATACCACGGTCAACTGAAATTATCATGAGATTAGAAGGTTGGTTCAATAATAGAAAAACCAATCAATGTAATTCACCATATTAACAGTCGAAAGAATAAAAACTACATGATTATACCAATTAATGCAGAAGAAGCATTTGAGAAAAGTCAAATAAATTAATGATAAAAAATTCTCAGCAAGTAGAAATAGAAGGAAAAACTTCCCCAACCTGGTAAAAAGCATCTCCAAAAAACTACAGATAACATCATACTTGATGGCAAAAGACTAAGTTATTTCTCTCTAAGATCAAGAGCAATGCAAAGCATTCTCTCTCACCACCAATTCAACATCATACTGGTCGTAGCCAATGCAATAAGGTAAGAAAAATAAATAAAAGGCATAAATATTGGAAAGAAATAAAATTCTATTTGCAGGCAACTTAACCGTCTACACAGAAAATCCCAAGGAATTTACTGAAAAAAATCTTCCTAGAAATAGTAAGTTTATTAAGGTGGTAGGTTACAAGTTCAACATACAAAAATCAATCATACTTCTATACACTCCCAATGTAATAATGGAAACTAAAATTTGAAAAAAAAAAACACATACAATTTACAATAGCTCAAACAAAATGAAATACTTAAGTGTAAATCTAATAAAATGTGTACAGACACTATATACTGAAAACCATAAACCACTGATGAAAGAAATTTTTAAAATATCTAAATACAGAGAGATACTGTGTTCATGGATTGAAGGAAACAGTAAAAATGTCAATTCTTCCCAAGCTGATCTACAGATTTAATGCAATTCCAATCAATATCCCAACAGAACTTTTTTATATTTTCAGGTAAGTGGATTGTAAAATTTATTTGAAAAGCAAAGGAACTAAAAGAGCTAAAATTTTTTTGAAAAAGAATAAAGTTGGAAGGATAACACTATTTGATTTTAAGACTTATTGTAAAACTACAGGAATCAAGACAGTGTGGTATTGGCAAAGGAAAGGAACAACAGATCAATGAAACAGAACAGAGTCCAGAAATAGATTCACATAAATATGGCCAATTGATTTTTGACAAAGGTGAAAGCAATTCAATGGAGAAAAGATAGTATTTTCAACAAATGGTGCTGAAATAATTTTACACCCATAGGTAAAACATGTAACCTTGACCTAAAGCTCACACATTATACAAAAATCAATTCGAGGTGGGTAATTGATCCAAATGTAAAACATAAAACTATAAAATTTTTAGAAAAAAAAATAGGTGAAAATCTTCATGATCTTGAGTTAGGTAAAGGGTTCTTAGATATGGCACCAAAAGCATGAGCTATAAAAAAGAAGCTGATAAATTGGACTTCATCAAAATTTAAAAGTTTTGTTCTGTGAAAGTCACTGTTAAAAGAATAAAAAAGTCAAGCTATAGACTGGGAGAAAATATTTTCAAACCACGTATCTCACACAGAACTTGTATCTAATATATATATAAATACTTCTCAAAAGTCAGCCCTTTAGACTCCTAAGCATAAGATCATTCTGATTCAACCTGCCCTCACTGAGCATGTACTCTGGGCCAGACCTAGAGCTGGATACTTTCACATCCGTGTCTCACTGAATCCTTATACCAACCCTTAGAGTAGGTAGTGATTATTACAATCATTTTAGGAAGAGAAAGCTGAGGTATCGGTAGTAAACAGAGAACAAATAAGCTTGATGGGAAATTGGATAGTAAAGCGCTTCAATCTTAATCCAAGTTACGCCATTTTGATTTCTTGGTATGAGGCCATGTTATGATTCATGGAGTTAATAAGGAGTTTTAGAAAAAAAAAGAAAAGTTTTCACTGGAATAAGTAGCACTCTAGGTAGGGGAAACCTGGTCATCTGAATTGTACCCAAATTAGGGGCATTTCCCTGAGTTGTTGGCTTCCATTTCTGCAAGATACACCAAGGAAGACATCAGATGATGATGTCTTCCAGGCTTCCTGGCTGACTAGGGGCCTCCATGTTCCAGCATATGGATGGAGGAGCTCATGGAGTTTTTGTCCACAGGAGAAGGGATATTCTCAAGAGTTTCTTTCAGGTTAAGAGATAAGAAAAAATGGGGAAAGTGAAACAGAGAAGTGGAAGAAAAGATACCCCAAATGCCATTTCTTCTGCCTTAGCGAGTTTAGTTCAACATCTTATCATGTCTTCCCTCTTCCCTCCTTTCTAATTTCACTCTGTAAGTAGTTAGCTTCATTACTTTAAGACACTATCATTAGTGTGAATCACAATGTCAAAAACCCAAGTGCCCTTTGGGAAATCCAACTTAAACAGGTTTTTTCTTCCTCAGCCTCATAATATGAACGGTGATGTGGTGATGGATAATGTCTATCCAGGATCATCAACCTCAATGAACCTTTTAAACATCTACTGAAGCTGGTGTTGATGAATGGAAATACTGTCTTTAACTTTAAATAGATCTTATGGCTTAAATAATCCAACACAAGACATCATGCTAGTAACCAGTGGCCACATCAAAATGGGCTACGCAAATGTGAAGGAGGCCCCTGTGTTAAGGCGAGTTTGAACCACATCTCATTCAGTGCTAAGGTTTTCTATATGACAGGAGTAGATTTAACATAGTCCATTCAAAATAGGTTCTTTGCAAATTATTGGGGGCATTATGAAAGGTGGAAATCTTTAAATCTTCACACTTCATTGTAAAAACCCATTGTTGGACATCTGTACATGTACAAAGATGACAATCAATAGCAAGAATAAAGTTTTTATCTCATTTCCACAGTACCTTTTCCTTAATATGCCTCCAATCAGAGTGCTCTACCTCTGGAATTCCAAACCCAACTTGCATCTCAGCACTGTCAAGTGAAAAGGAGATAATAAAATTACTAGTGTGTTGCAAGGTGATTAAATTTACATAATGACTCTGGATTTGATTAAATGCCAGATCCTCCCTCCAAAAAAAATTACCTGTAGAGGCATTAAATCTTCCAGCCATACACACTTCACTGTGTTTATGCTTTATCCACAGAAGCTCCAGTTTATCTTAGCAGAGATTACTGCCATCCCTCCACAGGAACACAGCATGCACGTAATGCCTGGAAGCTTATTCAGGAGAGTGGCAGGGGTTCATGCAGCTGATTTGCAGAATAAATATCAGAAAAATGCATGAGAGATAGTCATCGTGTTCATCTAGAGAAAAAGATCACACCACAGGCTCAGAGGTAGATTTTTCTACTCTACCAAAAAAGGAATGGCTTCTTAAAATGCCATCTAAATTCTTTCTCCTGAAACCCAATGTTTCCCTCCCAGTAACAAACTCTAAACTGCTCACCATGGGCTTCTCTTTCAGGAGCGCACTGGTGAAGAGTGAGGCATGGTATGCCAGGTTTGGAATCCATTTCCGTCAGGTTGGTAGGTAACTTATGCATGTTCTCTCTTCCTAAATATTATCCCAGACCACGATTGCATAGTGGAGGATTTTCCCACTGCTCAACTGCTTCATGGCCCTAGACATCAGTTTCTGAAATAAAAACATTCATATGAACAAGAAAAAAACCTATGCACTATAGTCGTGACAGGCACCAAAGCAAAATGCACCATGACAGAGCTTCCAGAATATCTGCCATACCTAATGAAAAAAGATGACACCACCAAATTGCTTTGAAACATAATTTGCCTCTTGGACCAAGTCACTGGGAAGGGGACTGGTGATGGCTCAAAGAGGAGGCGCCGTCTGACCACTTTCCTACGGAATGTTAAGAAAAGGGGGACTATTGCATCAGCATGTTGCTCTTCACTGGGCCCAAACTGCTTCAGTTGGAGAAAACTGATTAATTTCCTACTATGACTGATGTCAACCAGTCGTTCCACACATTCCTAGCTAGAGTAGCAGGCAGTCTTGGCTGGGCAACTATAGACATCTAAACTTGACCAAGAACATTCACTGAATGTTTTATGCATCCATCCCTTTCGAGGCATCCTACATTGGCTATCAAATGTACATCAATCCTTTCCCAGTCAGTCACAAATTTTAGAGGTAACTATGGTCCATCTACAGCCTACTTACAATTCTCCCCGCACTGCACTCAGTGAAGAGAAGACTCAGGTCTCAGGTCTGTGCATTATGATTCAGTTATAAAATAGTTAACCACAATTGTGGCAGGCAAGTTTATCTCAAAAACCTGAAACAGTACTTTAGCATATGCCTGACTGACAGCACTTACAAAATAACCTTTAAAAAGTGCCATTATTGGGCTATTTTTGAATATAAAGTGGGCAATAATTTGAATATAAAAAGACCAAATTTCACAAAGGACTATAAACTAGTGGATTAACACTTTTAGTCATCTGTTGTGGCCCTTAAGAATATGTGTAAGTGCAGTAAATACAGAGTTTTAAAGAACACAAGATGTCTTTTAGTATTTCAGAATATCTTATTATTTGTTAACTTTTATAATAATCATTTTGGAAAGCTAAAACTGAAATTTGTTTCCTTGCAAAATTTTTTTTTTTTAATCACACTGGTTTATTATGGAAGAGTTGCTATGAGTCATGAAACTGCCTTGTTCCATTTTTCTTTAAAAGAAATCCCCAGGGAACTCATGGAATTAAACTCATAAATTTAATTTCAATATCTGGTAAGCTGTGAGGACAATTATTAAGGCAGTCATTTATGAGTACCTAGGGGAAACCTGAGTGATAAACAGTAGTTAATATGGATTCTTCAAACACAAATCATGCCAAATGAAGCTAATGCCTGTTTGTGATAGGATGACAGGCTGAATGGTAAAAGAGGATGGTGCAAAGTTAACATATCTTAGAGAGAGAAGCATCTGATATAATTTAATCTGTCATTCTAGGAACACCAGAGAAAGACAACAAATAGAGCCAGTAAAAGAGCCACCTGATGGAACAGTTAGAACTGGTTTAGTATAAGCTCAAAATGAATGGAACTGAAGACAGGGGAGGATAAATTTCAAATGCAATACCACCTAGATCATCAATAATTACTCTTGGGTTATATCAACGTGGACTGTGATCTTAGTCAATATAATCAAAGTATATACACTACTGGGGAGAGAAATAAATTAAATGCATGATTGATAATATTGGGACCATTTAAATCAATCCCATGTGACATGTTTTTTAAAGTGGAGTATTTCTCATATAGAGAATCTTCATCAAATGAATATGAGTGTAACTGGAAAGCATCTGTACAGAGACCACTGTGAAACACCCAGAGGCTGTGATGATAGGGAAGAGATTCCTCTATGATTTGGGGTGGGGGTGCTAATCTAAGACTTCTTTAGTCTACAGAGCAAGTCCAAACCCTTAGCCTATATCAAGGTTCTTCATAAATTGCGTCAGCCGTACCTTTCCAGTTGTATTTCCTACCGCTGTCCGCCCTACCAGACCAATCGTCATTCTCTGCTCTCATACCCAGAGAGAGAGTGAGTGGCTCACTCTCAGCCTAAACCTCAATGTCTGCCTATAAATAGTCTCATCAATTCTTTAAGACCATGCTCAAAACCTTCTTTTCTCAAAAACAATCTTTCCAGATTCCCTAATTAAAGTTTTTTTCACTCCTCCAATACTCCCATAGCACCTTGTTTAAACTTCTATATATACCTTTATTATTGTCTTCCTTGGATGAGAATTAACAGTGTACATGTTGATTTCCCTGTTAACTGTGAACTCCTGGAGGGTGAGAGCCATGTCTTACTCATTCTTTATCTTTTCCACAGCAGGCATTCAACAGATATTTGTTGAATTCAATTGGATTGGAACTGGAATAAATACATCATCCAGACATTTATTACTGAAAAAGTCCCACAATTCCAGAGCAATTACTATTGGTTTGGTCTTTCCCTTTCCAGATTTTCAGGTTTATTTTCTAGTGCTGGGAATAAAACAGAATAAAAGTAAAAACTTGAAAATAAGTAAGTAAACAAACAAAACACTCTTCCAACCATTCGATTTCTACCAGACGCTGAAGAAATAAAAGGCATTTTCCTAACATCTGGAATGACCTGTCTTCTAGACTCAGAAATGCCCAATTCAGCAACTGGGCCATGACCATATCCTGATTATGAATCCCTAAAGCATAAAGGCAAGGCAGTTGGAGAATCAGGATTGGAGACCAGGGAAAGAAAGAGACTGGGATAGAAATCATCTAGTTACCATGTGCTTCTCTTAGACACCTCATTCAGATAAACCTGAATTCACAAAGGAATACCTAGGGCAGCAGAATTGATAGAGAAACTGGAGAACTCTGATTTGGCAAATAAAAGACCAGTTTCTCTTGTATATTGCTGTTTTAGGTCAAAGTAGGGTTGTAAATCTGTATCTCTGAGGTGGAGCATGAAGAGATGAAACAAAAATGCCCAACAGCTGCTGATTCTGCCTGAGGTCTTATAAGAGCATTTTACAGGAAGGACTGTGGAGCTTCACAAAGTGGGAATCTCTTCTCAGCTCAAATTATAAGCAGGAAGTCCTCCCCTTTCCTCCCCATAAAAAACTTTCCCATGGTTTAGTGTGTAAGAAAATGCTATTCCAGCAAGAGAGAACTCTCAATAGGACCCTCCTGCGGAGCCTGTCATGCTGCACGGAGTCAGGGAGTGGCTGTTGTGGCCTGCCCTTAGAGAATCACAGGCTCACAGAAAGGCTAGGGCTGCTCTGTTATGACTGGCCAGCCAACAAGCACTTGGTGACTTAAGGGAGACAGTACACATGCTGGTTAAAAGCCAGCTCACTTATCTGAGCATTTACTGTACATTAGATATTGTGAGCTTCGCTTCCTTCAATCCTCATAAAACTCACGAGGGAGGTGCAGTAATTATCCCCAAATGACACAAGAGGCACAGAAAGGTTAAGGACATTGTGCAAGGTCACACAGCTAGTAGGTGGAAGTGCTGAAATTTGAACCCAAGTTTATCTGACCCTAGAAGGTTGTGCCTCATGTATCATTTGGGGAGAATTACTGCACCTCCCTCATGAGTTTGTTGTGAGGAATAAAAGAAACGAGGCTCACAATATCTAACGTATAGTAAATGCTCAAATAAGGGTGACATAGAATTAGCAGATTTTTGAGAGAGGAGTCACATTGCACATGGGCAAATGAAAACCAGTGAGGATACGGTATGTCCAAATAAGCAAGAACTTTATAGTCAATGAGGCCAGACCAGAAAATGTAGGCTGACACTACAGAAAACTTATGAAAAGGAGAAAAGAAACTGTCATCAAGTACTGGGACAAGCTCTGGAGACTGGGGAGCTACTTTGAGAGTGGTCCAAGGCCAGAGTAGATACCTGGTATGTGGGGAAGGAAACTGATCAAGCTACTTTTAACTTTTACCCAAACTATTTGCAAGGCATTGGAATCCTTCAAGTATCAGAATACATAACTAGTCTAAGGCCGTGCCACCCTTAACGTGTCTGATCTCATCTGATCTCAGAAGCTAAGCAGGGTCGGGCCTGGTTAGTACTTGGATGGGAGACCACCTAGGAATACCAGGTGCTGTGGGCATTAAAAAAAGAGAAAGAATACATAACTATGTCCCCAATATAAAGAAAAAGCAAAAGAAACCCGAGGACAGTGAATGAAAATTGAGTTTATACATTCAAAATTGGTGATCTGTAGTGCCCTCTACAGAAAACTCATCAAAATCTCAGGGCTTTCCTAAAGTCACATTTCAACCATGCGGTCTTAAAGTGAATCAGCAGACTACATGTGCTGACATGGAAAGCAGACCAAGATGTACATGGAAGTAGAAGGACAAAATTGCTTTTAGCATGTCCCAATTAGTGTTTCCTGAAAAAGCATGTATGTACAGATATGTACCTGTGTATGCATGAATATATGCATGAATGTACATGCACACTATTACATGCATAGAAAAGTTCTGAAAAGACACACAAGGAATTGTTACTGATGAATATGCCAAAGGAGTGAGACTAGGGGCTTGAAGGGGCTCTTCTTTTCATTTTACATCCTTTTGCACTGTTTGTATTTTTACCACGAATATGTATTACTTTTATAATTTTAAAAGGAACATCACCACTGGAAAAGAATAACTCTAAAAACTCAGAACATTGCACAGTGCTTTGCACGAAGCAGGACTCAGTAAATGCTTGAATGAATGAATGAAAGTTATTCAATTGCTCCATCAGTGGGTATATGAGAAAGGAGAAAAGGATATAAAAAGAAGGGGAGAATCGGAGATCACAGAAGCAACTTGGAGCAGTTTTCACTACCTCAAAAAAGAAAAAAAAATAGAAGGAAAGCTACCAAAGGAAAGAGCTGATGATGACCTTCCCGACTTCAGGAGTGCCACTGGCCAAGGTTCCAATATGCTTTGCAAATACTGTCTGCGGATCTACAAGAGAGTGTAAAAAAAAAAGGGCCTTTAAGGAGCTGATCAGAGCTGTGCTGTGCTCCCAATAGGGAAGGGGCAGAACAGAGGTTAATGTTCTCCTTTGGCCATGAAAGATGCTTTGCTGTGAGGATGTATCTTAGTGAGAAGCCGAGGGACGCCATGGAAAGCACAGTAAAATATCCCATATTGGTTATAATCTATGCTATTTGCAGAACACTGCTTTCCCAAATACAACGGTTCATTACGAAATGCCATTCCACAAACAACGGTAGGAATTAAAGGTATAAAACTCTACTAGGTCATCCACTCTTTTCTAGAAGGACTAATGCATACTATATTCCACCGTATAAATCCTAACACTTTCAATGATGTATAAGGGGGATATATCATCAGTGGAAAACATAGGCACAAAGCAGCAATACTGAATGCAAAGGAATCACCTTTACGAATTCATCCTGATGTATTCTAAAGTGATTATGAATTGCCAGGAGGTTTTTTAATTTATATTTTTAAAAAGAATTACAACTTCATTGTAAGTTTAATGGATGAAGCTATCAGAATCAAGTTAAAACAAATGAACGCATATGCCATTTTCATTGATCAATTCAATTCGGTATGCTCATGGGACATAACCAAATTCCTGAGCAAAAGTGGGGAGAAATATGGAGAGCTGGTCCAGAAGCAATCAAGGTGCACCTTTATTTTAACAAGGGTGAACACTCTTTGGCCAAGATGGCTGGACCAAGTGCAGTGGCTTTCTTGCTATTAGAGAACTCCACAGGACAGCTAATTTGCTCTTCAATGAAACCCATTTATACTGCTCATCTTCAATTTTGTGATTTAGCAGTGACAGCCCTTATAAATGTTTTCTATTTTATATCACTTTAATTTTCAGACTCTTCTATTTTCCTTCCTTTCTATCCAGCTGTGAAAAATAGGATGCTTCCTTTGGGATAATTACTCACCAAATGGCCCATAGAAAAAGTGCAGTGGGAATCTACACTTCTCTTTATCAAACGAACTTTTTCTTTCCTTCTCTTTTCTTCTCTTCCTGCCTTGTTATCTAGAGCAGCGGTCTCCAATCTTTCTGGCACTGGGGACCGGTGCTCCTATGAGCAACTAATGTCTGATGATCTGAGGTGGAGCTGAGGCAGTGATGCTAGCGCTGGGGAGCAGCTGCAAATACAGATGAAGCTTAACTTTCCTGCTGCTCACCTCCTACTGTGTGGCCTGGTTTCTAACAAGCCACGGACAGTACCAGTCCATGGCCCAGGGGTTAGGACCCCCGATCTAGAGATCTGAATGCTGGCCTGGCTGTGCCACTAACTTGCTGTAAAGCGATCCTTCCTCTCCTGGGCTCACTCTCCCCATCTGTACACTGAGGAGTCAGACCAGATGAACACCAACTTTCAATGATGCTGACTCTATTAAGTCTGAGTGAGAGGACCCGCAGAAGTCCTTCTTGGCCCCATTAGCAACCTGGCAGAGCTGGAGGCCCTCTCTAGTCAGATCTCTATGCTCCAGGTAGAGGACGCTCAGCCTTCAGTGCTCTCTTCAGGGCAGTAAAGCTTCTCTGCCATAAAGTGCGGGTCTTCCACTCAGGCTGTGGGTTGTCCTCTCAGGGATCTGAGTTGATGGAGGTCCTGCCAACCAACCTCCATGGCACGATAGATACTTCCTTAGTAGACATAGTATGGATTCAATTACTACACTGTAACCAACTGAAAATGTTGGTAAATAAATTCAGAAGGCTCTCCAGGATCTTTCAATTGCCTTTCCTGTAAGCTATATGCCATCTTCATGGTGTCTGTTTCAGTTGTGATTCTCCACAGAAACAGAACCAACAGGGTATATATCTACAGATATAGATATAGATATATGGAGAGAGAGACAGAGAGAAATTTTAAGGAATTGGCTCACATAATTGTAGGGGCTGACAAGTCTGAAATTTGTAGTGCAGATCAATAGACTAGAAATTCAGGTAAGAATTGATGTTGCAGTCTTGAGTCCAAAATCTGCAGGGTAGGCCCCACAGGCTAGAATTCAGGAAGGGTTTCAGTGATATAGCCTTGAGGCTGAATTCTTTCTTCTTTGGGAATCCTGTCTTTAATCTTAAGGCCTTCAACTGATTGGATGAGCTCACCCACGTTATGGAGGGCAATTTGCTTTACTCAAAGTCAATTGATTTTAATGTTAATAACATCTAAAAAAAATTCCTTTACAGCAACACCTAGACTTTGTTTGACCAAACAACTGGGTACCATAGTCTAGCCAAGTTGACACATATTAATCAGCACAGTGTCCAAACGTGGCTTGCCTTTGCTGGTCACCCAGGCCACTTATTATTCTCCTTTGAATTGGGTTTAACTTGGGCTGGCTGATAATGGCCTTGTGCCCCTTCCCTGGTCCTTAAATCCTGGCAGATCTTATGAGAATAGGCCCTCGATTTGGTCTGCTCTTCTACTCTATTCACTGCTTCCAAAATAGCTTCAGTCTAAGCTGCTAGAGCAGCAACAGCAGGCACCAAACAAAAAGAAGTCAGTAGCCCCTGTACTCTAGCTCAGGAAATTCCTCTCCACTCAGGAAATTCCTCTCCTTCAAGCTTCCCCATGCATCGGCATTGCTGGCTCCCCAAAGCACTCGGCTTTGTGGACTGTCTCCCTCGTCTCATCTGGCTCCATATCAGGCTGTTTGCCTTATTTCTGACCTGCTATTCCCTCAGGACACTGATACTAATCTTTGCTGTCCACCAACACTGAGCAACAGGTTCCATGTCTGTGGCCCCCGCCCATCTGGAAAGGAAAACCGGATAATCTGTATGATATGTTACAGTTTGTAAAACACTTTCACACTAACTGGTATTCTTGACACCACCCTGAGAGCTTATAAATGAGCAAAGATATTATCTGTACAAAGCCTCATTTGGTGGATGAGGAAATTGAGGTTTAGAAAGAGTAAGTCCTCGGCACCAGGGCACGTAGCTAGCCAGAGCACATGCCCCTGCTATGGGGGGTGGACCTCTGGGTAATGTCATTAAACTAGAAGCACCTTTGCAAGGAGCTGAATACTACTAGGCTACCAACTAGTAACAATGATGTCACCATAGATATTCACATGTTAACTTTGCTTCCAAAAAAGATCACAAACGTACTTTTCGCCTTTCACCTAATTATCTCTTGCTGGCTCAAAAATTCCCAACAGCATCCCTTCTCCCTATTTTATGCTGCAGAGATACAGAAATTCTCCCTCATCGTCCACCTTAGAATTTCAACTTGAATTTAGCCTACGAAAGTCATTTACTGCACAGGCTGTTTGCTTGGAAGGCTTTGTTAACAGGCACACAGTGGATGAGTCTGGACACAGTAGCTTCCATCCTGAGATGGGCTCAGGTAGGGCAATCTGGCCCAAGGAATGCCCATGAAGACTTTGTAGACAGTAACTGGAAACTGGCCAGGGATGGGATAGACCAGCCTGGGGAGATCCAAACCCCCGAGACCAGGCAGGCCCTGGAGGGCTCTGAGGGTAAGGTCTCCAATGAGATGTGAGAAGTAGAGGCTAATAGCCAGTGTCAGGATGGTCCAGAAGTGAGCAACGGGCAATGTCCCCAGAAAGGAAAAGGAACATACTTTAAGAGGGCCTGATAATGAGGTCCAGGCAAGGTAGGCAGCAGCTTTAGTAAAAAACAGCAGTAAGCAACAAGGGGCTGTGCTGCAGAGTGGGCTATGAGGCATCACTGAGTCTCAGATGCGAGCCATAGACAGAGATCTCTTTGGACAGGCTGATGGGCAAATCCAGAGTGTTCTTGCAGTGGCCAAGCTCAGACCTGAAGAATACTAAAAATTGCAACAGAATTCCAATCTGCAAAAGAAAAGGATACCAAGCATGAAGCTAATTCAGACAGGTTCTCTAGTTTAAAAAAAAAAAGTATAGGAAACAGACAAGGAATGAGCACCTGCATGTGAAGGAGAAGGACAGGGATCGGTCAAAGGAAACCATCAGGAATCTATTTATTAGGACTGAGGCACAGAATCGGAGGAGAACTTAGAGCTACACTGCCTAAATGACCCTGGACCCTTCAAATCTCCCTTGACTATGGTCAGGATAGGGCTCAGAGCCTTGCTGAATGGGGTGGAGTGGGGATGATGGCCAACATCTGGAGGCCACATAGGCCCAGCTGTAAGTAAAGGAGGACTGACAGAGCGTGAAGCCAATAGTCAATCTCCTTATAGGGCTTGCAGAGTACAGAGAGTAAGGAAGGCTCAGTTGTTCCTATCACCATCTCTCTGGTCCAGGGATCTTGGTACATGGATCTCTCTTTCTCATTCCACAGGGTGTCAGTGAGTACCCTCCAAAGTAGAGAGAAACATAACCGTAAATATCTCAGAATCCTAGAATAAGACAGCTGCAAGAGTTCAGCTCCCGGCACTAACAAATGGAGAAACTGAGACCCAAAGTGCCTTTAGAGACTTGCCTAAGATCACATAATGATTTAATAACAGAGGCTGGGACTTAGGTTTCCTGACTCTGAGCCCGAGGTTCTTTCCACTAAACCCCAAAGATAAAATTCCAACACCCACGCAAATCAGAAGATAGCTTGATGATAGCTCAATTTCCATTCATGCCTTGGATAATCAAGCTGACTTATCACACATATATAGATGCAGATCAAGGGCATAGGGAGACTTCAGTAGCTATCACATATAATAAATTAACTTTCCTTCCAAAGCCTGAGTTATTTTGTCATTTGAAAAATAAAGGAAATACCTACAATATGCACCCCACCACAAAGTGTGCTATATTTAGTAAATTTCAGTAGCATGTTAATCTCAAAATTCCAATATTTCCCCGTTGCTATAGTTATGGCATCTGGTTAAATCAGAGTTCAGCAGCTGTGGGCAATGCTAACACTGATCCCAGCCAACTTTGTGCTTTGTTTCTAATGCAAGATGAGGTAAATGGGAGCAAAGCAGTCAATTTCTCTCCCAACCCCTTCCAGGAGTAAAGACCTTTAGCTACTCTGGGTGAGACAATAACATTGACTCCCCAACTCACACCAATACAACTGGAGTCGTGAGTCCCAGGGTATTGACTTGATGACGTAAGCAGCTCCAGGTCTGAGATCTGTAACTGGGAGTTATGTGTTCAGGAAGTGCTAATATGCCAAAGCTGCAATTTGCTCAACCAGAGAATTTTGATGCCTAGTACAGCTGAATGCTTGAGTATCAATTCCTTTTACAAACATACCATTTGAAGATTCCTGGACAAGACAAAATGAGGGCTTTCAAATGGATTCATCACTTCGGGCTCCACAACTTTCCATCTTTAAATTTTCATTTTAAACTCCTATTATTTGAGGGCTTCCTTTATTTGCTTTTCAAGAGAACTTGTCTGGGGCAGGTTTCTCAGGTCTACATACTGGCCCAGTTATGGGCTCTAATCTCTCTTCACGGCCCTCTATTTCCCTTACTCTGAAGAGTGACTTGGTCTCCAGATGTTATTTTGAACATTTATGAGTCATCATAAATATACATGACAGAGTGTTTCCAAAAGTGGGACAATAAAATCAATATTGTATAAATTACGGCATAGATGAGTAATGGTAGGCTAACTTATAGGATTGGAATACAGACGTAGGCCCATGTTTTTAAAGGGCACTTAGCAGGTTTTCTATACTCCTTTCTCTCAAACGTTAATTTTCTCTTCAAATTTGCTATGTTTTATGGGTGCGTGTTTTCTGGAAAATATGATCTATATCTGAGTTTAAATGGACTTTTCAAAATACGATCTATATCTGAGTTTAAATGGACTTTTCAAAATAAATCATTCATATACACCTACTGAGATTGTTCCATGGATTTTTAAACAAATTGGTAATGGTAATTCCTTGTAGAGAAGTTCTGAAAGCCATCCTCATTGTATTTTTGATTTGCATTTCTCTGATGATTAGTGATGCTGAGCATCTTTTCATGTGTCTGTTGGGCATCCTCTTTGGAAAAATGTCTATTCAGATCCTCCTACACCTGTCAGAATGGCTATTATCAAAACAACAAAAAAATAATAAGTGTTGGCGATGATGTGGGGAAAAGATACTCTCGTGCACTGTTGGTAGAATTGTAAATTGGTGCAGCCACTATGGAAAACAGTATGGAGGTTCCTTAATAAATAAAAAATAGAGCTACTATATGATCCAGCAATTCCACTACTGTTTTCTATCTGAAGATAAAGCAACACTAAAGGGTATGTGCATCCCTATGTTTACTGCAGCATTATTTACAATAGCCAAGAAATGGAAGCAACCTAAGTATCTACCAATGGATGATTAGATAAAAATGTGATACACACACACAGACACACAGACACACACACACACACACACACACACACACACACAATGGAATACTACTTAGACACAAAAAAGAAAAATCCTACCACTTACAACAACATAAATGGACCCTGAGGGCATTATGCTAAGTGAAATAAATCAGACAGAGATAGATAAATACCACATGATTTCACTTAGATGTGGAATCTAAAAAACAAAACAAAACAAAATAAACAAAACAAAACCAAATCCAGACTCATAGATACAAAGAACAGATTTCTGGTTGCCATGGGGGAGTGTGGTTGGGAGGGGGACAAAATGGGTGAAGGGGACAAAGAAGTACAAACTTCCAGCTATAAAATAAATGCATCATTTATTTATAAAATAAATAAGTAATGTACGCCATGGGGAGTATAGTTAATAATATTGTGTTAACTTTGCAAGGAGCCAGATGGTAACTAGACTTGTTGTGGTGACCATTTCACAATGTATACAAATGCTGAATCACTCTGTTGCACACCTGAAACTAATATAATACTGTATGTCAATTATACATTAATAAAAAATAAATATAATAGCTGTAGGAGATCTCTATATTCAAAAAGAAAAAAATAAGTTCTGATAGCAGACTATAGCACATCCCTGACAGAATCATGGTCACGCAATTGTCCCTCTATTCTCTGAACGTTTTGGAGTGTGTCACACCCCTGGTCACCTAACATGCACTGGTTTCTGGTAAAGGGACTGTAGTACTTATATCCTGTGGTACATTCATTAAGTCTGAGCTGGCAGCCACAACTATGATAAGTAACTCTGCCTTTAAGCTTGAAGACTTTCATTTGGTCACACTGCTAAGTCCTTGCATGTTTCTGAAAGTCCTTCACAGAGACAGAACCAGGCTTGGGTCACCTGCACACAAAGCCACTGGCTCATCTCAGTTACTAGTTCCCACCTGCAAGCCCTCAGCTTGAGAGGGACCTAGAGTCGTGGGAGGTGTGCAATTCTGACCCTTTGGGAGAATATGAAATCTGGACATTGGCCCTCTCTATTTTTATCAGATAAAAAAATATCTATGGAGCGTACCTTCAGAGTGCGTGCCATGTCTCCGAAACCCAGAATCTTAGCAACATCTCCCCATTTCCAAACTTGAAAACTCATGCACACTGCTCACATGTCAGGAGGAATTCTGCCGTTTTGAATTTCTATTTATACCAATGTGGCAATATTATCATTACATGGCATCGGTGTTTCATCACACAATAATATGCATTATTGGCCAATATATCCATGCCTACTTTTAAATGCCTTATCAACATTCTTATGTTATTAAAACACTAAGTGTACAACTTGTTTGAAATAAATGGAGACTTATCCTCACTGATATTCACATCAATCCAAGACTCAAAATGGCATGAGCTGCTAAGTCTTTGGTGAGTGTGGCAGCGATGCTCTAGAGAGCAGTTCAAGAATCTTAAAACTTTCTCATATAATTCCATATCATTTGAAATATATTTCAGAGTGAAATATACATTGTTGACAGTAATTAGAAAGAAGGTGGTAAAAGGGTGTCCTTTATTAGCTGGCTCTTGCTTGTGTCCCAAGTTAAGGAATCAGAAGACCTAGGTTGGTCTTTGCTCTGCCACTTACTAGCTGTGGGACATTGGGCATGTCCCTTGCCTCGTCGAACCTCAATCTTCCCATCTGTAAAATGATGGAGCTGGACCAGCTGATCTTGAAAGGCCTCTCCTACCCCAGAGCCTGTGGTTTCCTAACATTTTCACTCTGCAGATCATGGCGATAGCCGTGTTAATGGTATCACTACCAGCCCTAACTGATTCGAGGCTTAAACTTCTAAAATTGTGTTACTAGACTGGCCTTTATTATTACCTCATTCTCAAATACTTCCATACGCTTTCCTTACCAAGTCGCTTTAAAAAAAAATCAATTTAATTTTTTAAATTAAGTTTATTGGGGTCCAAGTCACTTTTAATTTGAGGTTCCTTTCATAACTTCACCGGTCCAGAGCTTATCTAGACCAATAAAAAGTCACAAGAAATTGACACAATTTACTCCACAGGAAGCCTTTTGTGCCTTTTGTGGGTGGAAAACAATGTCATCTGATGACTAGCTGAAGGAACTTTAAACTCTTACTCTAGACAAGAGAAGATACAGCAGCATATGAAAGCTGCTTTTAAGCATGTGAAGAGCTTTCACACTGGCAAAAGATTTGACCTGGCTTGAGTGGCCCAAAGGAGTTTAATCTAGGACCAAGGAGCAGAAGATACTAGTGATGGATTTTGGTGCAGCCTGAAGAACTTTCTAATGGAGCAACCTGAAGATGAAGTAAGCTGTCTTGAGATACAAAGAGCACTCTGTCACTGAAGGTATTCAAGGAAGAGGCTAGACTACTACCCGTAGCGATGCAACCAAAGGTACTTAGCTTAGGCTAGCTGATCTTTCAGTCCCTTTCCAACTCTCTTAAATTTGACAGGCTCATTTCCAGTCCCGCTCCCTCTCCGCCATCCTTTCATTTCCTCCTCTTGCCCTTCACACCTACCCCAAATAGTCAGAAGTCAGACAGGTCATCTAAATTTACCCCTGCTCTCTATCCCCACTGTCCCTGACCTAGTTCAAGGCTCCATTCTTTCTCACTTGGGACTAATGAAACATTTGATGACTGGTATCCCAGCTTCTCTCTCTCTCCCTCCATCCAATTTCCAACTTGCTGCCAAAAGAATCTAAAATAAAAAGTTAGTAATATCACTTTCATTCTTAAAACTCTCCAGGGCCCTCCTATCATTTCATAGAAAAAAAAAATTCTTAGCATGGAATATGTCTTTCGAAGCCTGTTTTTAGCCCATCTTTCCAGCTACACACTATGAGCTTTAGTCAAAATAGACTGCTCACCATTGCCAGAATACCCCAGGGCACACTTGCAATTCGGCTATTTTCCCCACTGCTTAGAGAGCCCGTTCCCCTTTTGTCCCCCTGAAAACTTCCCATTTGGCCTCCAGAGTCCAGCACAAGGTTCTGTAGGTTTTTATCACCTCCTCAGATAGAAAGAGTTGCTCCTTTATCTGTGTGATGCTACCATTTTCTAAATACCTCAACACATCTTATTCTGTGGTGATGCATTTGGTGAACTGTGTATGTGGCCACATCTGCAGACACAGAATGCAAATGTGCCCTAAATGAATTCCAGTCTTTTAGATTTAATCTTCAATGTGGCACTGCTGAGTTTGTAAACTATTTAGCTTCTTTAATAATACTTCTCTCTGCTTTGGTCTCAATTCGATTTTTAGATGCTTAGAATGGAAAGGTTTTATTATTATGACTTTTTCTGAGAATTTTAAAACATTAGTTGCCACAGCATCCTGAGGAAAAAGATGTTGTTGTAAAGAAAAATGCAAATGGCTTGCTCATGGAACACAGGGAGTCAGTAGCAGACGAACAGGAGTAATTTGATTTTGCACGGTTAGACAATATAGAATGGAAATAGAAACTAGAAATGCTTTCATCTTTCTAAATGATGAATTCTACATCTTCCTGTTCCAGATTAGGGTCTTACCAGGTCAGGGCAGCAGGCTGAGAGCAGGTGAGAAGTAGAGAGCGATGAAGCTAAAACAGGGTAGTGGAGAGGGCTGGTTCCAGAGAAATGAACAGAAAACAAAAGGTCACGCAAACTGGTGGGCAAAGCTAGAGGGGAAGCCCTGAGACCAGGCAAATGTCTCCATTTATGCTGATGTGTGTACAGACTCACTCTGGGGGGGTCCCCGGGAAGATGGCTGTAGCAGTTGCCTCTGGAGGAGGGAACTAGGGAACACAGGATCGTCTAGGAGAGGGGAGGCTTACATTTCACTGAATACTTATTTTATTTGCATTTTATCACGTATATCTTATTATACAAAAAAAAATCATATAAAAAGCAGACAAGTCAGCAACTGTGAATAGTGAAAATGTTGAAGGAACAGCACAAGATTCTCAGGGGCCAGAAGACCAGCATGGCTGTCCCGACTTAAGCAAACAAAGCAAGGCCCGTTGATGTTGACCCTGACCCTGACCCTGACCCTGACCCTGACCCTGAGGGTAGTGCTGCCCAAATTGCAGGTATCTATATGAATTCTCATTCTACTTTGCTGCCCATTAATTCCAAGCAAGGCTGATCTGGATGACTATAGGTGCAACTGAAAATACCTGGCTGGACAGAAGATGAGACAGAGAACAAACTGGGTTTTCTGGCAGTGTGATGGTTAATTTTATGTGTCAACTTGACTGGGCCATCAGATGACCAGATATGGGATTAAACATTATTTCTGGGTGTGTCTGTGAGGGTGTTTCTGGAAGAGATTAGTATTTGAATTCACAGAGTAAAGCAGATGGCCCACCCCAATATGGGTGGGGTCATCTAAACCACTGAATAGAACGAAAAGGCTGAGGAGGGTTGAATTTGATCTCCCTCTGTGTGATGGAGCAGGGATGTCAATCTTCTCCTGCCTTTGGAGCTCCTGGTTCTCAGGCCCTCAGACTACACCACTGGCATTACCAGGTCTCCAGCTTGCAGATGGCAGATCATGGAACTTCTCCTATTGGCTCGGTTTCTCTGGAGAGCCCTGACTAATATAGGCTGCTCTGCTAATTGGGTCCCTTAGTGCACATTAAGCATATGTTCTTGCAAAAGTTCTGATAACTTTTTCTAAAACTCTATTGTAACAACGGGCATTTAAATTGTGATAGCTACTTACAACCTATATGATGACAATCTCCTCTGAGTGACAGAGACATGGCATGTGACCTGAGTCCAGAAGCTCCAGTAACAGTGTGGTCAAGATCAGCTCTAGAAGCAAATCACGATCACCATCTAGGAAAACACCCTAAAGTAAATGACAGTAAAGGGAAAGGCATCAGTACTGTGTGCTTTGAATACAAAAGTCAATACACTGTGATGGAACATGCTGAGAACTACCATTTTCTCAGCAATTTCTTGGTAGGCACTGCACTTAAAACGACTCTATCAGGTCATGATTGTTATCCCCATTTTTATAGATGACAAAATAAGGCTCAGAGGGATAAAACTAGAGAGTACAAGAGTCCCTTCAAGACCAGTTATGTCTGATTCCAAAGACAATGCACTTTTTGTTCTTAGAACGTGGGATCTAGAAATCGTATCCTATGCAGTGGAAGCCCATGTGCTGGGTTCACCAGACCAGTCCATCCTCCAGCTGAATCTCTCTGAATGATTTCTGTTGGTAATGAGAGTCACTAGCTGAGTGCTGCCTGGATTCCTGAATTACAGAATATTGTAAAATGGTGTTGCATCAAACCAGTAAGTTCTGAGGGTGGTTTATTACATAGCAAAACTTAACGAGAACACTGTTTTGGTTACCATTATACTTGAGGTGCTGGCACTGTGTCACGCACATAGCCAATTTGACCTCTAGTACGTATTCACTGACTAAAGGAATGAGCGCTAGAGAGAAGAATAGGAGGAAGGGCTAGCAGAGAAAGACAAAGATGACTTGCAAGTGCCAGTTAGGCTTTCTAGTCATTTTTTTCCAGGTGGCCTGGGACCCTTTATTAACTCTGGAGAGGTGAGTATGCTTTTCTAAATAACATGGTACCTGCTCTTGGAAACTGAGCAGAGTAGACACCTAATTTCTCCGGGTGGTAGGCGTGTCAGAAAGGAACCACTGAGTCTTTACCCCATGTTCCCTACCATAAATCCCAGCTGTTCAGTGGCTTTCCCTTTATCCCAAGATCTCAGGTTTTTCCAGTTCTCATGATACGGGCCCAGCCAAGTTACAATTAGAATGTTTTTTCTTCTCTTCATTATAAGACCGCTGCACTTTCCTGGAAAGACCAGCTAGAAACTTTAAGCAAGAGAATAATTATCACAATGAATGCACTTCCAAGTTTGGCTTCAGAACCAGACCCCTCTTGCAAACGACACACAGACTATGCCTCCCAGTGGAGATGGATGGACTCTGATTCTAAATGTAACTAGGTTTTACTTCCCTCACCTTTAATTGCCTGAAGTTTAGACAGAAATTCAATCAGTAGACTATTGTTTTCTCCTTCCTGGGAAGCAAGTCACAGCTGAAAGGAGAACTGGGGAAGAACTGGGTGGGGTTAGAAATCTGAATCTTGGCGTGACTCTTATGAATTTTCTTTTCCATTTTACTCACCTCCTTCTGGCTCTGATGTTATCAGTAATTTCCCGAGACAGAAAAAACCCAGATTTCCTCAAAAAGTTCAACTACCTGCCTCAGCAAAATACAAAATGGGGGGAGACTAGCTGCTCCATATAAACTTCCCTCCTGTGTTTGTGTCCAAGGAAACTCACACAAAGGAAACACACTGGCAGGCCTCTTTCATGTCTGCCTTCCTCTAGTTGGCTAAGAAGCAAAGTCCGTGGTGATTCTGGGCAGCCCATCCAAAAGCCAGAATGCACAGGACACTCCTGCAGCCGATGAAGAAACCAATGTATCAAAGTAGAGAAAATCAAGCCACTTCTGATATATTCAAAGGCATGAGCTAACCAGTACCAACAAAACAGATGATGAGCTAGCTGTGCAAAGGGCAGAGTGGAAAGCAGAATTACTTCAATTTTCTCATCAAGCCCAGGGTTTTGGCTGCTCAGCATGTTTCCAAATGGTACAAATGTTAAAAGACCAAACCTGGCTTTTTCTACCTAGCAGTGAACTTGGAGTCAAGAAACCTGGCTCTAGTCCTGCCTATGCCGTTGACTGTGTTATCCCACACCAGCCCCTCCCCCTCTCTGGGCTTACGTTCCCTCATCTGCAAAATGAAGAGCATGGAGAGACAGTGTTTAAGGACTCTAAATGACAAATGCGGTTGAATAGTGATTATCCAAAACTGGATTCTCATGAGTGTAGCTTCTCTGTGGGTCATTTTGCCTACTTATGGATAGCATCCCTTCCAATTAGTACCTTCTCTGCTTAGTAAAGGCTTTGCTGCCATTTCAATGTCTTCTTTACTTGATATTCACAAATGTCCTTTGAAATCTAAACACTTAGCTACCTGCAACGTTGTAAAGGAAGTCTTAAAGGGCAATGCTTGTATCCTTCTAAGAGAACTAACAGATGAGGGGCATCTATCCAGACGTAAGTACAAAAGCACAACTGCCAAATAATCAGAAGCTCATATTAAATGCCCTCTATGTGCCAAGACTTTACATGGATCATTTTAATCCTTACAACAGCAATAAAGACACCAGCAACAGTGTTGATGAGAGCCACGCACTGTGCAGGACACTCTCAAATACATTCTCTTTGAAAACAAACACTGAACAGCACGTAAGTGCACGCCTGCCAGGCCCTGTTCTAAGAGCTTCACGTATATTAACTTCAATAGTCGTTCAGACTCCATGAGAGAAGAGGCATTATTAACCTTGCACTACAGACGAGGAAACCAAGACACAGAAAAGTTAAGTAACTTGATCAAGGTCATACAAGTTAATAAATAACAGAGCTAGGAATCAAATCAAGAAAGTCTGCTCCATACAGTCCTTCAAGGGAAATCACATCTATGCCCACAGGGATGCTTTCAGCTGTGGATTAACAGACAAATTAACTTCGAAACTCCATTGGCTTGGCATCAGATGGGTACTAGACTTATCAAGGTGATCACCTCATAAGTTATATAAGTGTCTAATCGTTTGTTGTACATCTGAAACTAACAGTAATTGAAATTACTGTTATGTCAACTATAATTGAAAAATCAATTAAAAACACTATTGGCTGAACACTACAACAGTTTACTTCTCACTCATGGTACATGTTCACGGCAAAGTTGATGAAAGTCTATGCTCCACACAGTTGCTCAGGGGCCCCGACTGATGAAGGCTCCAGCGCAGAAGTGACACAGGCAATTTTCTCTCAGCTCATTGACCAGACTTGATGACACAGCCACACCTAACTATAAGAAGGCTTGGAAGTTAGTCTTTCATGTTCCCAGAGGAGAAAAGCAGATGTCAGGAAACACGAGCAATGTCTGCCACAAGCTACAAGTATCAAAACACCTAAAGCTCAACTCCATACCTAATGAAAACCAGTCTTCTTTTAGCAAAGAAGAAGGAATTGGCTATTGAGTAGGTAGCTAATACTATCCATCATATACTCTGATCTTAAGATGAAGAACCTGAGACTTAGAGAGGTTTACTCATGTACTCAAGTTTACTCAGTAAGAAAGTGGCAGAGCCTGAATTTGAACTCTGGTCTGATTCCAAAGTCTGTACTCTTTTTGCTCTAGCAAATTGCCTCATAAAGGAAGAAAAAAAATGTATGATCGTCCACCACTCAGAATTATCCACAGTGGTCCACAGAGTCAGAAGGAGAGAACCAGAGCTAGAGCTGACAACTGACCACTGCCGTATCATCTAGAAGTGCAGATGGCAGAAATGGAAGGGGCTCTCAGACAAGAGACGAGACCACCCTTTGCCACCTCAGCACTTTTCAGATATAGAAACTCTGGCCCATCGAGTGAAGCACTTTGTCCAAAAGTACCCAGATGGTGATGAAATAACTCTACTATAGCACTTGTAGCAGCCAGGGTCCTGGCAGGAAACAGAGCACATTCCAAAGGTACAACTGAAGGTGTGGGCAGGGTGAAGGGGACCAATAAGGGACAGCGCAACAGGGAGAAGCTGTTAGCATCCTTAGACCCGAAGTAGTGAGGAGAGCAGAACCTGGTAAAAGCTGAGGCTATCAGAAAGGGACAAGCCAACAGAAAGTGTGGCACAAAGAAGAAGAACACAATCATAGCCAAATGTGACCTGGCTGAGAGGAAGCTAGAGAAATAAATACCCAGACCTCTCTTTCCTCCCAACTCTCTGATCTTCTTCCTTCTTCCACCAATACCTCCCAGTGGCCAAACCCACTGGAAGCCAGAGGACAAGGGAGCCTGGGTGATGCAGTCTGTAGAAGTCAGTCTCCAGGGGCCCAGAACACGGTAGAAATGGGAAAAGAGAAGATCTGAAGTGGGAAACTGAGAATATCCATTATAGCATCTTCCCCCTTTTTTTATTGATTGATTCATTATTTACTATGCTCAGTGTCAGAAAGTGCTAAACACATTTTAATTTCCATCAACATTCAAGTTTCGACTTTAAAATTTGGTAGTGAAAGCATGCCACCTATCCAAGTACTAAGCTATTTTTATTTAGAAGATCAAGGGCATATTTTAAGGCCATGTTCAGTTTAACATGAGGTAAAGAAAACTACATTTTAAAAATTCTTCCACAGCCTGACTTCTGGTTAAATATGGCAGAATGACCACATGTAATTATTTCTCTCCTGACACCACATTAAAACAACAGTAAAGGAATTAAGACAAAACAAAAAGAACGAGAGAAAAAAGAGAGAAGAGAGAGAGGTATAAGTCCACACAGACTAAAAAGATAGGAAAGTAGACCTTAGTGGATGAGAACTGTCGACAAATTTTTTGAAGATGAGAAGGTGAATGGAGAAATGTGTATCAATTTAGAAGAATGAAGGAAGCTATAACATAAATGCCTGTAGAAAAAAGGGGCAATGAAAAGTGAGCCAATTAGCTCCCAAAGAATCCTGGGAAGGCTTAGGACTTAGAAATACCGAGGACCGCAAACGTTAGAGTTAGGATACAGGAAAAAAGGAAGTGAATATCTATGGAAGAGCAAGCTCCCACGTTTCCTTCATCTCATGCTGCTAGCCAGGTAATTGTTCGGTCTACTCCTTTTGCTCCCAGGAAACAAGAGATGTATTCTCTGAAGACACTGGATCAGACACACTCAGGGCACTGAGAACATCAGGCATAATAGAGGGTGGTGTGAGGAAGATGACAGAAAATAGAGGGATTAAGTGAAAGTCTATATATGGAATGGCCAAGAACCAGCCAGTCTACTACTCCCAATCCCCAAATACCTGCAGGCAGAGTAACGGAGTCTATCTTTGAATAAGTGAAGGTCACTAGAGGAAATTTCTCTATATACTGGCATTTGGATGCCCTCCAACAAAGGCTGCCCAACCACTCCACAGTAAGGCCCACTAGTTGACAAGCTCTGCCTTTCCATCCAATACTTCCAATCAGCTTTTGAGGGTTCTACTCTTAAATATGAATAGATAGCCAAGGAGCAAAAGACATTTGAGGGAAGCCTCTAATATGAGAGAGGCTGAATCAAACAAACTGGAAAAGGGAGCCCAGAGAAAACAGAGAGGTGTAAGAATAGAAGAAAACCATATGTATATAAAAATTACTGACACTGGGGAAAGCAAAATATTATTTTAACAAGAACGTGTAAGCATAATGCATCGTCTGGGCAGTGGACAGTATTTGTATAGCTATAATAATATAAACATGAAATACTGATTTTGAAAAAAAAATATGTGATTTACTTATGTTAGGGCAACAAGGGAGGGATGATGGAGGCGGTTATGTGGCAGTCATTAGGGGTGTTCCCAGATATTCTAGGGCATCTCCTTTCAGGTGTACGGTAGGACTGCAATTCCTGGCCTCCTTTCAGATTAAGTATGGCCATGTTTGCTTTCATTAATAAAATGTGAGTAAAACTGACCCGTATCATTACTTGGCAGAAGCTTTGAGAGCCAGTGTGCAAACACCCTATCACTTGCCACAATTGCAGAGATCACAGAATCAGGTGTAAAGATGGAGCTTCCATCAGCCTGGAGGACCAGCATGAGCCAGAAGTCCCCTGCCCACCTATGCTGAACACGTAGCATCAGCAAGAAATAAACTTCTGTTGCGTAAAGCTACTGGTAATTAGGAGTGGTTTGCAGCATAAACTAGCCAAGCTTGACTGATAATAGTCTGTGAGACCGATTCTCATCCACCATCATAAGAAGTCAACAAACAACATCTAAAATAATGAATCAAGTGATAGCAGTATAAACATATAAAATATGAAGGTAAATAGCAATAGCAACAGCTAACGCAGTTAAAAAGTGGCTGTTCCAATGGAGGCTTAGCAGTGCTGGCCCGATTGTTTTTGTTGTCGGTATTGTTATAAGCCTCATTTAAATATTTTTTGTACTACTACATTGAGAAAAATAACTTTAAACCATTCTATATCTGCATATTCTCATGGCAATCCAATATAAGGAATGAGATACTGGTAGCAGCAGAGTTGTGGTATGCCTGTCCTCTCCAGTCCTCAAGATCCCTAATAAAGAAAAGAGTCTAGCCTAGGCTGTTTCTTAATAGAGAAATGCAATTACCACCTGATCCTTGAGACAGGCCCCTCCAGATTAAACACTGACTCTAGACATTTTGTAGGACTTGTACCTCCAGGATCATAATTCCAAAAGCAGCAATGTTAAAACAAACAAACATTAGAGATGGAGGAATGAATAGAATTTTTATACTAAGTAATCAGGAATACTTAGAACTAGCCTGTCAGAAGGACTTGGAGATTGTATTATAAAACCATGCTAAATTCAAGAAAGTGTGCTTTCCTCCAAGGGCTGAGCAGAAGAAAGGGCTCCTTGGGAGCAACTCTGTCACAATAGGATGCCTGCTCAAATGGACCTTGACACCTCTTTGCAGGGATTTTTCTTCCTTAGAGACTTTGTCTGTTCATGTTTGGAGGAATTTGTGCTGTGCTTCTTTAAACGTGCAATACCTCCTATACGCCAATAACGAATGAGAGAGGCGGGGAGAGCACAAGCCTGAGTGAGGAGCCTAGGAAGGGCTCATGTATCTCACAGCAAAGTAATATAGAGATGAAGCAACACGAATAATGGCCCATGATGAAGCCCATTTTGTTAACCAGAAGAGTGCCACCAAAACAGCAGGAAAAGAAAACTCTAGGGAAAGCTGTGATACCTACTGCCACATCAGTACAACCATGCTCCCTGCTATCACATGGCACCCATTTAGAAGATGGTGTGTTGGGAATAAAAAGAGCATTCGTGGCCTTGGACCAGAGGGTAAACCTACATTTGCCCAATGCATTCCTTAATGGCTCAATCTTCGGCTGCTCTTGCGAGCCTAGTCAGTTGATCATGGCTACTTGTGAAGTGGAATCACAAAAATGAATCAAATTGGTCTTTTATATCTGAATGGATGTGATGTATCCACATTTACTTTTAAATATGGACCTCTGTATGTTCTGGGACATGACAATATCTTAAGAAAATAATGAAACCAAACTATACATTTCTGACTGGGGAGCAGGTACAAAACTATCCAGCTCTGTTATCCTTCCTTCCTCCAAACCAAATCTTCTCTCCCTGCCCTAAGGTAAAGACACATCCCATACATCTCACACTGATGCAGAGCTCTAGCTCCAAGCCATACTGGATGCTCTAACCCCTGACTCATACAGTCAGGGCTGAGGACCACCGTTTCAGCTCAGATTGCTTTCTTTTCCACCTCTTGCTAAACTGAAGTTCTAAGACTGTCACCAAAATTGTTACCTTGGATCCATCATCTTGATTTCAAGGGATATCAACATCATCTTCTAAAAGCTAAAAATCTCAATTCTTCAAAAATCTGATCCAAATCTACCTTCTGGTCTTTTCTCCAACAGCTTCCTGCCAGCATCCACACCACGCTCCACTATACTACATTACTAGTGATTTCTTGAACAAACCCTGTATTTCTCTGCTCTCACCTTCTGCTCATGCCAGTGCCCTGACTTGCAGTTTTCTACCCAGCTCTTAGTGCTACAGTTATTCGATGTGTCTCTTTCCCACTAGACGGTGAAACGACCCGAAAGCAGGGGCTGTGCCTTTCTCATCTGTGTATTCCCAGAACCCAGCACATCACCGGGCCCATAAGAATTCAGTAAATATGTGTTAAATAAGGTTTAAGAGGCACCATGAAGCATTTGCTGATTTCTTCAAGTAGCAAATGGGCCAACTGAAGCATACTACTCCACGTATGGATGCTTCAAAATGGCCAATATCAAGGCTTACATATATAAACAAAAGACCCAAAATAAATTAGTAAATAAAGTAAATAACTAAACGGAGATAATCTCAGATCCTATCTTTAAAGAAAGAAAGAAAAAACGTCGTTCTTAAAGTACTACTTCAGAGTGGCCAGAAGGCACACTGGGGCTCATAGAAGTCTTCCAGATCGAAAACGAAAGCGCAGCACGTGCTTCCGGCCCTTCATGTGTTCTGAGCCTGTTCTCTGGATAGGATTTTGTTCCTCGCCTGGGCACTGAGAGATCAGAACTGTGGCAGGAGAACATAGCCATGGTTCTTAAGTAATGGATCTTTGATGCTCATTGTGTTGAAACGAGTGCAGACTAAGTGGAAACAGAACCTACCATCTCCCTCAACACAAAAGGGTGGCCCAGAAGTCCGGGTGGCCCACGGCAACACTGAAGGGTAGTCCAGGAGTCAACTCAAAGACCAAACAGCAACATTCACTACACCTGCAGGGAAGAAATGCTACGATGGCTCTACCATGTCCCCCATAAATTGGTTTGAGGGCTTAAGCACAATAGATGTCATTAAGAACTTTTAAATTAGATGTAATGTAGGTAACCTACGTAGGATGGAGAGCTGGTTACTGTATAGATCAAATGCCACTCTACTTTAGATATCACCAAAAAGTCTGCTGCTATGTCCCTTTAGATATAATTTTACCCGAAAGCTTGGAATTCTGAAAGAAAAGTCATATCTGCAACCCTACATGGAAAGCAGTAAGAGGTAGGGGTAGAAAAAGAAGTGTGGGAGAGAGGGACAGAGGGGTGACAGGAGTCAACAGTGATTTCTATAATTGGACTTGTCTGGCCTTCCCAGAGACCGTTAAGTAAACCCAGCTGCAAGCGGATGGAAGCAGTAGACATTCAAGTCCATTTGCCAGAAGAGCAAGGGCGAATTCTATAGGCAAAGAAAGAAACACCACCCTTGGGTTCTAAAGAGGGGCTTGGGCACACTGACTATCAAGAAAACAAAAAGGAGAATATTTTTTGAAAGATACACAGTAGTGCTTCTTTAATGACTACAATATCCTATGATGAAAGTAGAAGGTATCTGAAAAATAATCGACAACCTTCCGTATCAGCTTGTAGGGGAAATGGTGGTAATTCTTTTGTTGGCTTCTCTTCAGTCACGTATCCATGACATACAGCAGCTCCGAATTCCTCCCAACAACAATTCAACCTAGGAGTCTATTTCATGCTGGACTACAAAGGAAGAATTGTCAAAAAGCTAGAGCAGCCAGATTTTGCTCATAAATCGGGAAGTTTAGCTGTTTGGTACCACATAGCATTTTATTTCACAGGAGGCTGGCAAATAAATCCCCCTGTGGCTTCTTTGGTTAATGCTTCCTCGAGAGAGGAGGCAGGAACTGTGAGTAGGTTCAACTCTGCGTGAACTGTGAGATACTCACAGCCTCCCATGGATGTGTAACTGAACTGTGGGATAAAGCGTACTATTTCTCATATTTTGCAGCAAAACTTTTTTAGCGAAAGTGGGGACTCCAAAGACTTCAATGCCAGGAAAGCAGAAAAAGGAGACTAAGCACAGATCAAGCACAGTGAAGAACTTGGAGGGCCACAAAGCTGTCCTCGGAGAGCTGACTGGCCCTCCAAATTACAAAGGTCAACAACCACGGCAAATGCAAGCTGACTATTTCCGATGGTTAAGAAAGACCTGGCAGCATGGGCAATACCGATCACTAGGCAGGTGGCAGCGCCATGTTTCTTCAAGGTTTTATTTGGATTGGACCCTAGCTGGCAACCAGGTAGAGAGACGGAGCCCAGCATCCCCAGGGAAAGGCCTTACAAAGCCTAGGCTGGATGTCAGAGGCCCAGCCAAGCAGGAGAGTCTTAGTGGGTTCCCGGAACATACCCCAGCATCACCCACACTGTGATGTAAAAAGGAAGGCTGGAGAGTAATGAGCCTCCATGGGACTCAAGGGCTCTTCCCAGGGGCACTTAATACTTGCGGTATCAGACTCATTCTCTGTGCCATTTACTGGTGGTATGTGTGTGTGGGGGGGGCGTGGAGGAGGGGGACTTCTACTATCCTGCCAAGCTTAGTTCTTGATGCTTCAGGTACTGGAAGTCACCGAGTCTTCTGGCTGCAGACCTTTAGGCCCTACCCCTGACTGGGGCGGGGTCAACAGGAGTCTGACAATCTGCTGGCAGGACTGGAATGCGGAGTCTATCTTACCATTGTGCTCTGCCAAGAAGGTCATCAATCCGCTGTGCAGGGCATCCAGTGCCATGTAAGGGAATGGAATTCAGCTTTTGATTCAGCGGCTCAGGGCGCAAGCTCACATTATATCAATATCTAAATGATACCAGTAGATAAAATTCTAGCATTCACATTTCAGTGTCAGTGGCCTCAGAGAGAGCTTCAACATATGTACCAGATGGATTCACTCTTTTAGATTTAGTTCCCTTCTCTCAGCAAACTCCTGCAACACCAAAGGAATAATTACGGCTCAGTAGAATATTGCAGAGTGCTAGCCAAAAAATAAAGTCACATCAATTTAAACTAGCAAATATGAGTTTTTGGAAGAGAAAATAATTCTCTTTCCAGAGGCAATTATTTGTCTCTTTGGAAATGTTTGCCAATATAAAATCCCCCTTCCTGGCCTGTGGAACTTAAAAAAACATGAATCACAGTAGTGGATCTGCATAGAAGAGGCTGGAAGGCGCCGGGGAGGAAGGGCAGGGCTGGCTTTGTGTGGAGCCTTGTGCATTGCTAAAAGGAGGACAACCTCAATCCAAAACTCATGTGCGGCTGAAGGCTCACTCACAAAGGAAAGAAAGCAACTGGTAGGAAGATCGTCGTTCCTTCATCTGTGCCCCACTTGCCAGATTACAAAGCACTTCTGTATTAATTATCTCATGAGAGCCACCCAACAATATCTCTGTAAGGTAGGCAGAAGACTGTTTGATCCAATTTACACATGGAGAAGCTGAGGTTAGACTGCTGAGCAGCAATCTAATGGCCTTCACTTCAGATGTATCTCTGTCCCACAACCAGGGCATCATCCAAGTGGTGGGGGACACAATGGCATACTTCACCTCGCCATGGGCTACCTTACCCCAACCACACCAGGCATGGCTCTTAATTCACTGAGAAAAACTGCCTGCATCCTAGGTTTGGAGGAAGCTGTTCAAAGCCCTTCACACACACATCCAACTGTCTTCTGCTGGGGGCCAACAGCTAATCTAGTTGAATTGTCATTAGGCACCAAAAGAGGCACCTTCACAGTACATCTTCTATAGATAAGTCGACAAATGGGTCTCCTTAGCTACTGAAGAGTTTGCTTAAGAGCAGTTCCTTTTGATTCTCTCTTAAAGCAGTAATGGCCACACTACTGCTACTTCCCCACAACTCCAAAGAGCCACCAAGGCACTGGCAGCTGCCTAATACCTCAAGGAGCCATGAATCAATCCCCACCCACATACACAACTAGGGCATCTTTCAGTAGTATCAATCTTAGAATGGGGCAAGCAAGTCTCTGCCCCAGCGCCCACACTTTACAGGGCCTTGCTTGGGCCCTGCTCTAGTCATACTACTTCCCACAGAGCAAGGAGTCTATGGGGCCAAGGGGACTTGCCACCCAAAGTCTATGCTTCCCTCTTGCATGCTACTCTCATACCCAAGACTTTGAAATTCCCTGCCCATGTGTCCCAAGCTTGTTTCATGGCCTGTGCAATGTTCTTCCCTAGTTCTGCCTTCCTAAAGATGAACCATACCACAAGTGGGCAGAACCCTAGGCCTGAGAGGTGAATGAAGGGCGGCCCTGGGGCGGCTGTTGCTCTTCCATCCAGTGATGATGGAGCTTGAACATGAGGGCTACAACAGTACTTTTCTCAAACTTTAATGTCTTGTGTTCCACCTGGGATCTTAAAAATCCAGATCATGGATAAGCAGGCCTAGAGTGGGCCCTGAGAGTCTGCAGTTCTAACACTCACGTAATGCTGATGCTCTGGTCTGGGGTCCATACTTTGAGGAACAAGGCTGCTGTCTACAGGCATGTGTGGAAGGCCCCTTAGGGTAAGAGACAGAGCCAAGATGTTGGAGAGAAGGGAAGTTGGCGGTGAGCCTGCATCTTGTGACCCTACTCCAGGTCCACCAAAGTTAGAGGTGGCCTTGCCTTTTCATCATGTCAAGAAGTATCAAGAGTACATGAACCATCTGTGGGCACCAAAGGAAAACATTCAGGAGGGAGATACCATCTGTCCTTCCTTCAAAGCCTCTATGTGCCTCCCACCATCACCTCCCATGCCAGAAACTGGGAGACTACTCCTTGGAACACTTCACAATGACATGTGTCATCAATTTTCAATAACAGCTGCCCCCTCCCATGGACATTCACACAGTGCTTTACTACCTGACCACAGTGTCTGGCTCTCAGAAATCAGACATCCCACCTTGCTCACTTACCACTGGTCAGCATCAAACACTGAAGCTGGAGAAGGCACACTAGATTCTTTTTTTTTTTCTATTTCATCAAACTTTTCTCTTTTTTAAAATTTTTATATATTTTTTCAATTATCGTTGACACACAATATTATATTAGTTTCAGGCGTACAACGCAGTGATTAGATATTGACATAACTTATAGAGTGATCACCCCAATAAATCCAGGACCCATCTGACACCGTACACAGTTATTACAATACCACTGACTATTTATCTTCCATGCTACACTCTGCATCCCCATGACTATTTTGTAGCTACCAATTTGTACCTCTTAATCCCCTCCCCGCTTCATCCATCCCTGCACTCCCCAATCTGACAACCGTCAAAATGCTCTCTGTATCTATGAACTTGTTTCTGTTCTTTGTTTATCCTGTTCTCTAGATTCCACACATGATATTTGTCTTTCTCTGTCTGACTTACTCCACTCAGCACAATACCCTCTAGGTCCATCTATATTGTTGCAGATGGCAAGATTTTATTCTTTCATATGGCTGAGAAACATTCCATTGTACATAAGTATCACCCCTTCTTTATCTATTCATCCACTGATGAACACCCAGGATGCCTCCATATTTTGGCTACTGTAAATAATGCTGCAATAAACACCGAATTCACATGTCCCTTCAAAGTAGTGTTTTGGGTTTCTTCAGATAAAAACCCAGAAGTGGGATAACTAGGTCCTTCTTTGTGTCTTGTTATAGCCTTCGTTTTAAAGTCTATTTTTTCTGATCTAAGTACTGCTACCCCAGCTTTTTGTGTTTCTTTAGGGACAATAGATTCTTAATGACAACGTACCTCCACTGAGCAATCTCATGTAGTCCCTGGTCTGAGAGGGAGGACAGGACTCATCATTTATGGTAGACCTGACTCATCCATACTAACACACAGCTGAGAACCCATAACACCCCAGCCACTGGCCCACTAACTGTTACGAACAATCTATATTCAAATTACTACACCCACATGAGGAGGCCTGGAGTTTTTTCTGTCATTTATCACTGTAAAGAAAAGGATAAAAATTAAAAATAAACACAAAACCACAGAAATATTGTTTAACTGGAATATCCAACTGGGATAGAAATGCAAACCACTAAATGCATTCCTGAGGCACAGTTTTCAAAAATTTTCAACATGAACTCACTTAAATTCAATAGTAGTATGAGCCCATATAAAACAGATGAAAACAAAACTTTGTATGAAGTATAAAATGGGGTTCACAGCCCACAGTCCTGTTTACTTGGTACTCAATGGATTGATAAACACAGAGGCCCCAATGGCAGCTCCAAGAAACATCTAATGTCCCAAAGTGCCCCTTTACAAATCGCCACGGAAACATACATCACATTATTAAGGTGAGACTTTCCTCCTAAGATCACTGATTAGCACTCAAGTACAGGAGAAGCAAAAAATAAAATAAAATAAAAATGAAGGACAGATGAAGTCACGCTACAGTGGTCTGGGAGTGGGTCATAGGGCTGCCAAATGTTTTAATAACACACCCAAATGAAGCCTCATGGTCACTCGAGGAATACAGAGAACTGGGTCTGAGTCCTAATTCTGCAGCTAACTCACTTGGTGACCTTAAATAAGGCCCTTTCCTTCTCTGAGCCTCAGACAGAGGACCCAGACAGCCTTTGTCCAGATTTGATGCTCTGGGATTTTATGGTATTTCAGGATGCCACATTTAAGTGAAGATTCATGGTCATATCATCCATCACAGATAGATGCTAGAGGAAAAATATAAAGGAAGGAAAACTTTATGTTGCTCTGCTGGCACAGTTCTGTGCTTTCGTTCAGAAGCTCAAAGCATTTTAATAGCTTATTCCATTGGATCCGTAGCAGAAAAACAAGGAAATTAATCTTGAAGAAATCATATGTCTGCAATCTTTGAATATCTCTTGCTCGGTAAGGTTCCAGCTGCTTCTGCACATTGTCAGTCCTTACTGACTTCTGGATAGAGGGAAAGAAAGTAGTATTTGACTTCTGGGAGGAAGGGAGGTGGTCTTTAGGGTATAAGACCACGGAAGCAGAAAGAGCATTAGAAAGCATTTGCAGTAGTTTAAATAAGAGATGATAAAGACCCAAACCAAAGTCATGTCAATGAAGATAGAAAGAAGAGGACAGATCCAAGTGGCATTCAGGAGGACACATTAACAAGATGGGTGATGGAGTTGAGGAGGAGAGGGAGAGAATGAATAACAAGTGGTTTATCTGGGGGATAACATGCGTGGCAGTGCCATTATCCAAGCTGTGAATCTGAGAAGGAAAATGAGATTTGAGAGACAAGATGATAAATTAAAGGTTGGGATGTTGACTGAGATGTCTGTGGACCAGGTAGATAGAAATGGCCAGCAAGCATGTGGGTATATTAGTGTAAAGTCTTACAGGTCTAGGCTGGACAAATGCAGCCACGAGATTAATTTGGAAGTCCTCAGCATATAGAGTCCTTGTCTCCTTGTAATTTTGCCACTGTGTCTCATTTATTCATTAAAATATTTACAGTCCCCCCCAAAATATTTAGAGTCCCTACTTAACTTTGCTAGGCAAGGGGATACATAGGTAAATAAAGACAGACATAGTCTCTGTTCTTCTATAGCTTACAGTCTAGCAGCAGAGACAATTAACAAGAAAAAAGATACAGATCTCATTTTACATTCTGATAAATATTATGAGGGAGACAAATGGGTATAGTCATCAAGAATACCATATGGAAGACGGGTGACCTCTCAAAAAGGCCTTTAATCTAAGACTTGAAGGACATTCTTGAACAAAGGAACAGCATATGTAAAAATGTAGGAGCAAGAAAAATTTAGTCGCAAAAATGGCATGCCCACTACCTTGGGTTCTGTGGCATGCCTAGAATATTTGCTGCTGCTGTAACTGATATTTAAATGATAGTAATAAAGTAGTACAATAAGGCATGATCACAAAATTATACTCATACCAAAGCAGTTGATGCATATGAAATGGTGGTTAAGAATTTTATGTTGTCACTGATGGGACTGGATACAAATGGTTATATTAGTCAGATATCATATTACCTTAAACAAAACTTTAAATAAAATTGCTACAAAGCTCTACATTCCATTAGTAATAGTTCTGATTGCCTTAAATCATGCCAGCATATTGAAGTTGCACTTTGGGCAAAGTCACCATTCTGTAGAATTTCGGTCAAACACTGTTATTGAAGAAGTGATACTTAAAACAACATTATTTTTAATGATTAAATAGAGAGCTGCCACAAATTGAGGAAAAGAAAAAAATTCTATGTGGCCATTGGGGAAAGGATAAGTAGGTTGTGTTTTGCAATTCCTTCCTGGTGGGTTTACAATTATTCCACAGCATGACAGCTAAGATGCCTAAGAAATCACTTACCTGAATCTCAGTAATGATTAGTTCTCTATGCATTGTATGTTCACTATGAGTTCTGTTGACCTCACCACATAGAAAGACAGAGTTTACCTATTTACAATTCTAACTATTTATTCCTTGCAGGCAAAACAAAAGTGTGCTAGGGGTTGAACAATTCTTGGCCAGCAGTGTGTATTTTAACAAAGATGTTTAAGATGCATCAATTGAAAATTTAATGTATAAATCTTAGCTGGCTGGTAAGGAAAATAAAAACAAGCTTTATGTGTTATAGGCATAGATTTAGCTATATTAAAGTGTTTCTGCTTTTAAAATGAAGCCTTTATGTCAAAAAATGCAAAAGACAGAAATACTCCTCTTTGTAGTACAATTAAAAAGGAAAGTAACAAATTGTGCTAATTTCTTGTGTTTGTAATTTGGCTGAAAATTGTGGTGTTGCTGTATTAGTTTGGGTGTGGGACAGCATGCAAATGGAGAACTCACCAGCACTTATCAACTATTCTCTTATTTCCTCGATTGTAAAACGATTCAGAAATGCATGGCCTGCCTGTGGTAAACTATAATTAAGGCCATTTTTTATAATTAAGGGCTATTTTTTAAATTAACATTTTAAAGTCCACTGGCAGCCCTTATATCTTTTGTCTCACACCGGCAGGACCGACAGGGTGGGCCATTCAGAAAAAGCACTGAATCTTACCAGCCGTCAGCAAATGAGCCATGTGTGATTCTGGCAAAGGACTGAACCTCTCTAGCTTGCCGATGGCGTGCACATCACTTGGAGGCTATCGGCCCCATTAGCGTCCCGGGAACACAGTGGCTCTCTGGTTTAACACAGGTATGTGAGCCATTGCATCCACACAGGCCGAAGAACACAACTAGTCAACCCTATTCATTCATGCCATTTCCACGAATGCTAAATAGCTCAAGAGAACATGGACCGCCTTCTACACCTCTGGCTCCGGCAAACAAACTGGGGAAAGGATCTGACCATTTATAGCTTGATTTTGACTTTTGGGGTTTCCACAAGTTTAGCTCAAACGTAGTGCTGAGAGTATTTCTTTTCCTCAAGTCAAACCAGCCAAATGCCGCAGGCCACAGAATTCTTTTCTATGCTTTAGAACTCAACCGATGGATGAACGATACATCTTTATCTCCCCGATCCTCACTTTATATATCGGGAAACTGAAGCTCTGAAAGAGTAGATGACTTGCTTAAGGTTTTATGGCCATTTAGGGGCAGAGCACTGACTCAAACCCAAGAGTTTTATCTCCTCCCAGCAAGGCTCTTTCCAACACACTACATCACCCGATGTGGACGACTTGCTAGGAAATGTCCAAGCAGTGGGCTGTATGGAGTAATTTACTGGTATAAAGAGATATCAAGAGGTTGTAAGTGAACATAAACTCCAAGACTTTTACAGAATGACCTGGTTATTGAGCTGCTCAGCCTCCCTCTGCGGTCAGACCAAGGCTTACCAACTGCTTAGACTTGAACTACACCCCACTGTTCCCGGACCCTACTACCCTAACTCTGACCCATCTTTCTGTGGTGTGGCTTGTGACCTAACACTCCCTGTCTCCCTGCTCTGGCTCATTCACAGATACTTGCTCTTTCTCCCTCCTCTCAACTTCCATCCCACCATAGTCCCTGTCCTGGAATCTTCTACCCTACTGCTGCCCAACCTGGCCCTGTCATTTCAGCATTTGAAGTCCAGGCCACCACAGCAGAGTATTCCCTTTCTCTTGGTCCACCAGCTCCTGTGGACGAGGACCAGGAGCAGGGAGTGAGGTGGGGGAGGCAAGAGCACGTAAACACTTGCTTTTTCAAAATATCAGCCAGAAACTTCTCTCAACCACACCTTGGCCTAGCTACAATGCAATGGAAAAGGAAAAGCAAAAGCTGACCCAGGGCCTGGCAAAGATCACAGAAGGCCTACTGAATGAGAAGATGAAACTATGTTCCACCCACAATTAGGACTGAATACATTTCTTATGTTCTTGGCTTTTCAAAGTTGTTCATATCTTTATGGTTTATAGTAAGTTTTTCCTAGCTAGAATATTTGCTAGGTATGAAATGACTATTATTTGATGCAATTATGCAATTATTTTGATGACGGTTTTTAAAGGGCCAGGAAGTCACCTAAACTATCATAAAGATAATTCCTCATCAAATAGCATAGGTGGAGATCTTTCATTTCAAGAAGTAATCTCTGTGTAGATAAAGTCAGCAAAAAAAAAAAAAAAAAGGACTCCATTTAGCAAATGTGTGTTATACTAGTGACTGGTAATAAATATGTAAATATATAATTCAATTAGAGCTATTGCTAAATGTGTGATGATTCAAGCATGGGCTGGCTGGCATATTTTACCTTTATTAAAAAAACAGCAATGACAAGTTTCTGAGTAAGTTATAAGCTCTTAGTGATGTTTAATCCAGGTCAGAGAACAACCTGTTCAGAAGCTCTTCGACAACATTTGTTAGCATATAAATAATGCGTGCTGACTTCGGATGATTTTTACCTACTCACTGGCATGCCATCGAACTTCTACTTGGCAACATTTTGTTATCTGTTCATAATATCACTTGTGCTTGCTAATAATAAAAATCATTAAAAGTAACCTATCATTTGGAATTGTTGTGATATCAAAATGCCTATCCCACCCCCCGCCTCCAGTCTGTATTATTGAGGCCTAACTGCACTACACTGATATGTTTCGGCATCCACTGAAACCTCATTAAAGAGCATTCAGGACAAAAATGTCTATAAATGCCCATTGCAGGTAGACCTGAAGCAGTCTGCAAGGTTATCAGGGGCATATAAACCAAGACTCCACTTAGGAACAAAAACGCTCAGGACTTTAAGAGACTTTAAAACGGAAGAAAAAACCATGCACCTCTACTGCTTTTACAATTAAAAAAATTTAAGTAGTATAAATTTCTCAGGAAAAGGGTAAAGAAATGTCCTAGTAAGTCAAACACGATCTGAGTCATGAAAGGGAGCTCAGAGGTCATCGGGGCCTCAGAGCTGCCCTTCTCCCAAAGCTGTTCCCATCATCCAACAGCTCAAGGCATTAGACAGTCTCTCTTTACACCAGGTCAAAATCTGCCTCCCTGTAATTCCTATAAATCAGTCCAGGTTTCTTGGGGTTAAAAAAAAAAAACCAAAAAACAAAAACTAGTGTCTTTATGGCTCTTCATGTGGCATTTTTCACATGTGTCTTCTCACTGGACCTTCTCAATAACCTCGTGAGGCAGACATCCCTATTACCCTTCTGCTATAGATAAAGACCTGGAGGCTGAGAGAGGCTCAGTTAGTCCTCGGGGTTGCAGAGCGGTGAAGTGGCAGAGGCAGGGCTTCAACTCAGGTTCCCTAATTCTTCCTGTTAATGCCATTTTCACTACCCAATTTGGCCCTGGTGAAACATTAAAAAAAAAAAAACAGCTTCTGCTTCCCCATGAGAACAACCTTGAAGGCTGAATTGGGTAGAATGATTGAAGTCGTACTCTCTACAGATGCTCCCCAAGAGATCTCTGCTACTCACATGGCTTTAAGTACCTCACGCAGAGGGGCCAAAAAGCCCAGGCACTTATCCTGAGTTCTGGAGTAACAGACTCACCTTCCCATCTGGATGTCCCATAGTACCTCAAATTCAGCAGGTTCCGAGCTGAACTTATCATCTGTTCCCCATTCTCTCCTCACTCTCCGTTCCTGATCTTGCTCAGAGATACCACGCTCTATCTAAGCAGCCATGCCAGAGACCTGGAGGATTATCCTCGACACCTCTCTCCCTCCCATCCCCTCCCCACAACATCATAAAGATTTGACTGACAACTTTGAAATTTCTTTTTATCTGCCTCTTACTCTCCATCACTGCTGCTACTGCCTTATTCCATCCACCATGAAATCTCATTTAGACAAATCTGACAGCCTCCTAAATGGTCTCTGTGCCTCCAACAGCATCCCTCTCAAATCCACCTGAATCCATGTAGATCGCCACCAGAGTGAGCCAATATGGCACTCTATGTGCCCCCCCACCCCTCCCACTACCAACTTCAATGGTTTCCTGTTGCCCCTAGAGTGACTGTCAAACCTAGCTGATTAAGAAAATCACTGGGTATGTGAGAGGGACATCTTTATATTTGCGAGTTCCCCAGGTTATAAGAATGAGTCACCAATGTTTGGGAATTAAAGTGTACAAGGCAAAGTTTACACCCTCAGTGATCTGATTCCTTCCCACCTCTCCAGTCGTCATTCCTGCCACTTCGCCTTGGCAACAGACACTCCAGCAATCCCAGAAACATACCATGCTGGTTCACACTTCTGTGCTGCCACCGAGGCTGATCTCTTGGCCTAAAATGTTTCTACCCTTAGCCAATCTCCACTGAACCTTCAAAACTTAACTGAGATGTCCTTTCTTCAAGGAGTCTTCCATGATCTCAGCAGACTGGTTTAGGCACCCTTCCTCTGTGACACTATAGTATTGCAGAGTTCTCTATCATAGCACTTAAGACATTGTGTTGAAATTATTTCCTTGTGTGTCTGACTCCCTGGCAAGCCTATAAGTTCCTCAGACCAAGAAACACATTTATTTACCACTGGTAAGTGCCTGTCACATAATAGGTGCTCAGTAAATGTTGACCTGAAATGAGCTTGGTTTCAAGAAGAGGCTCTACACTAACTGTAGATGTGGATTTTAAGAAACTCAATTCACCTGCTTCGGCCTCAGTTCTCACAACTATAAAACGGGATAGTAAATCCTCATGTTCATTTCATGGATATGCCAAAATATGAATGTCTACTAAGTGTCAGACACTGGGCTGTGTGAAGATTGAACTGATAAATCAATGTATATGTTTTTTATAAACTGTTACATAGTATTGTAAATATATTTCTGTAATTTTAGCTTTTGCTTAGTCTTTCTGAACCAGAAATAACGATTTCATTCTATAAAACCAAAGTCTACTGAGGTTTAGTCTCTGGGAGGCTCACCAAGGTATCAGGGTAAAGTCACTTAGCCCAGAGGGAAGTGCACTGACCTAACCAGGATTGGAGGTACACTCTGGGAAAACATTCCATACTGAGAACTCGCTCTGACAGGTGCAGTGCTAATCTCCCAAGGACACAGGCTTCACAGCTGAGTGACACTGAGGAAAGGTCACTAAGCCCCAATTCTTCACCCCACTGACGTCTGCTTAACCTGTGCTCAGGTTTCCACGGTAAAGGGTGTGATGCCCAATGCAGCAGGTTAGAGTGGGCTCAACAACCTGACTTCCTAAGGCTCATCCAGGTCTTCCTGAAGCCTGTTTATTCAGGTGAGTACTGGGAGGGAACATCCAAAGTGTTTTGAAGGATGAAGGCAGACAAGGCGGGAAGAAAAGTCTGAGCAGAGGTAACATGTTAACCGTCCCAGAAGAATACTGCTAGAGCCTGAGATAAGATAGGAGTGGGGAGTAATGAGAAATGAAGCTAAAGAAGTAGGTAGGAAGCACATCAGAATGCCAGGCTAAGTGACTTGAACTATATGTTTTAGGAAACTGAGAAGCCACCAAGGAGACTCTAAATATTTTCTTGTTTTTATTTTCTTGTTGTTACTGTTGTTCTTGTTTTTGTTTTTTCTTTGCACTGAAATGATGACTAAATCTTCAGTTTGGAAAATCATTTTGTGTTGGTGGACTGTACAGAGGGGGTTTTGGGGGTGTGGTGAGAGACCAGAACCAGAAAGAGAAGATTGAAGATCACTGCAATAGTCTAAATGAGAGATGACAAAAGCTTGAACCAAGAAATAGCATGAGGATAAAACGGTAGATTAAAAAAAATATTATGTCTACGGCCATGCCACCCTGAACGTGCCCGATCTTGTCTGACCTTGGAAGCTAAGCAGGGTTGGGCCTGGTTAGTACTTGGATGGGAGACCATCTAGGAAGACCAGGTGCTGTAGACATTTAAAAAAAAAACACGAGCTAGAACTTCACACCCACTATGATGGCTGTAATCAAAAAGACTGACAATAACAAATGTTGGTGAAGATATGGAGAAAATGGAATCCTTGTCCATTGCTAGTAGGAATGTAAAATGGCGCAGATGCTTTGGAAAAGTCAGGCAGTGTCTATGGAAGACAGGTAGTTCCTCAAAAAGTTAAACATACGGTAGCCATATGATCCAGCAATTCTATTCCTAGGTATCTACCCAGGAGAAATGAAAACATTCATCCAGACAAAAACTTGAGCACAAATATTCAGAGCAGCATTATTCATAATAGCCAAAGAGAACAACCCAGTGTCCATCAACTGATGAATGGATAAACAAAATATAGTATATCCATTCAATGGAATATTATTTAGCCATAAAAAGGAATGGGAATTTTATTTTTTAAAAAAATTTAAATGCTCTATAAAGGACGTTAAGAGAATGAAAACAGAAACCAGACTTGGAGAAATATTTATAACATACACATCATATAAAGGACTTGTACCTAAAGTTAACAGAGAACACTCAAAACACAACAAGAAAACAATCTAATTTGAAAATGGGCCATAAATCTGAACAGATAGATACTCGCCAAAGAAGCATATGAAAAGATGCTTCACATCGTACGTCATTAGGGAATTTCAAATTAAAACAATGAGACATGATCATGCACCTATTAGAATGGCTGAAATCTAAACAACTGAAAACATCAAATGCAAGCGAGGGGGTGGAGCAACATAAATTCTCATTCATTGCTGGTGGGAATGCAAAACAGTACAGCAACTGTAGAGGACAGTCTAGCTCTTTCTTACAAAACTAAGCACACTCTTACAATATCACCCAGCAACCACTCCGCTTGGTATTTACCCAAACATGTTAAAAACTATGTCAACGTAGATATTTATAGCAGCTTTATTCATAATTGCCAAAACTTGAAAGCAACCAAGAAGTCCTTCAGTAGGTAAATGGATAAATAAACTGTGGTTCATCCAGACAATGGAATATTATTCAGCACTGAAAGGAAATCAAATATCAAGCCATAAGAAGACACGGAAGAACTCTAAATGCGCATTACTCAATGAAGGAAGCCAGTCTGAAAAGGCTACATACTGCCTGATTCCAATTACATGACATTCTAGAAAAAGTAACATAGAAACAGTAAAAAGACCAGTGGTTGCTAAGCTTCTGGGGAAGGAGGGAAGGACTGCACTGAAAAGCCCATGTTCCAACTATTCATGAAAACTATTCTGTATTATACTGCAATGATGGATACACAGCATTATGCTTTTGTCAAAACCCATATAAGCGTACGACACAAAGAGTGAACCTTAATGTAAATTATGAACTTTAGTTAATGATAACGTATTGATACTGGTTTATCAATTGTAACAAATGTACTGCAGCAAAGCAAGGCGTCAGTGGGGAAAACTATGGTCAGGGGAGTGAGAAGAGGGGAATATATGGGAACTCTGTACTATCTGCTCAAATTTCTGTAAACCTAAAACTACTCTAAAAAAAGTAAAGTATTAATTAAACAGAAAACATAAAGAGAGAATGAAGTACAAGTCTATGTTACAATGTGCAGGAACTTTGGAAACATTATGCAAATTGAGACAAGCCAGTCACAGAAGACTGCACGCTGTATGATTCCATTTATAGGAAAGGTCCAGAGGAGGCAAATCTATGGAGATGAAGAGTAGGTTAGTGGTTGCCTAGGGCTGGGGGGAGTTAAGGAAAAATGGAGATCGACTGCTAATGGCTATGGGGTTTATTTTTGGAGGTTTAAAAAATGTTCTAAAATTTATTATGGCGCTTGTGGTGATGGATGCACAGCTCTGTGAATATGTTAGAAACCATCTGAAATGGATGAACTGTATGGTGTGTGTATACCTCAAAAAAGCTTGAAAAGTACTAATGAACTGGAAAATCTCAATAAAATGGATGATTTTCTAAGAAACGTAGCAAGTTGGAATTACAAAGAAGTGAAAAACATGGGAGAAAACTAGGCTATTAAAAAAAGTTTCCTCCAATGATTGTTTTAGTGCCCAGTTTTTCGGCAAGTTTTTTCTAATTTATGAGGAACAGATAATTTCCATGCTCTAAAAGTAGCTCTCAGTGTAAAGGAAAGGAAAGAAATAAGCCCTGTTCATTTTATAAAACTAAAGTTATCCTGTGCACAAAACGTGATCAACACACAAACACACAGAGAAAGAAAACTGAAGACTAATGTCAGTTACGATATAGATACAAAAATCCTAAATAAAATACCAGCAAACAAAACCTGGCAAGACAAAAAGAAAACTACACCATAAGAGGGATTATTCCAGGAGTGGAATTTAATATTAGGAAATCTAGACGTATAGTTTATGACAACGATTAGCTAAAGAAGAAAAACTGCATGAATGACAAAAATTTCGTATCTTAAATTCATTTCAAAAATCTCTCAAGAGGAAAAATATCTATACCAGAATAGAAAACGGGGGATAAAAGTTAAGAAAGGGAAAAAAAGTTCAGCTTCACTAGTAGTCAAATAAATGTAAATTTTAAAATAAGACACTAATACTTTGCAGTCAAATTGGCAAAAAAAAAAAAAAAACAAAACACCTCAGTAATATAAAAAATTCAGACAATCAGGGCATGCCCCCATTCTGCCTCTAATATGAGAATTATTACAGGGCTATTTAGCAATTCCCAGAAGCCTTAAAATGGGCATGCATGTGGAACAATTACACATCTAGGAATTTATTCAAAGGAAGAAAAGATTTTTACAAAGACAGCCACAGAATCCTCATCTCTGCATTGTTTACAGTAGGGAAAAACAGAAATAAAATAAATGTCCAACAGTAGTTAGTCAAAGAAATTGTGGTACTTTCATTCAATGAGATTCTCTGTGAGCACTGAAGATACAGGAGAATAATGAACTTAAAAAGAATGCTCAGAATATATTAAGGAAAAAGCTTATGAAAGAGTATATATATAGAAAAGAAGACCAAATGGTTATAATAAAATATTAATAGTGCTTACCTCTGAGTAGTAAAAATATAGATGACTTTTATGTACTTTCATGTTCTCCTTTTTGTATATCTGTGCTTTCTACATGGTGTATAATAAAGATGTATTACTTTGCTAAAGAAAAATTCAATAAGAGTACCTTTTAATGTTTCTACTTTTTAACTTAAAAGTTCCATTTCTATAGATTTATCCTGATGACATATCTACATAAATGTTTATGTGAGGACATATATTATAATTGCAAAAAAGATCAACTAAGTATCTAGCAATAGTAATTGTAAAGTATGACATAGCTATTGCGATAGCTATAGAATATTGGGCAACTATTAAAAATCATGAGGTAGAAGAATATTTAAATACATCAAAAATTCAGTGACAAAGGCAGATTATAAAACATTAACTACCCTACAAAGCTAATTAAAAAAAAAAAACTATGTAGAAAAAATGGAAAGAAATATACCAAAATGAACATCAACTATGGTTTGCTCCAAGCGAGACCACAGGTGATTTGCTTATTTTCATCTTTCTGCACTTTACACTTTTTTACAATGTACCTAATTTTAAACTCCAGAAAAAACTTAAGTTTGCATTTGAGGAGCAAGGAGAAAGAAAAGGTAGAAAAAAACATAACAGTGAGTACAAACACAGAAAACTCTGGAAACCAATATATCAAGATGTTAAAAATGGTAGATCCTTATTGGTAGGAACATGGGTGAAGGTTACTTTTGCGAGTATGATTTTCTATTTTTTGTTTTCCAAAAAATAAAAAAAAAAATTAAGACAAAATCAAGTGAGAGAGAGATGGATATTTCCCTCATTGGTTCTAGCAAGGTGGGGACCCTGGCCTCCAGGACTGCACATGGGAGCACCACCAGTGAAATAATGCAATGATGCTAGCATCTCCATTCCACTGCATGCTGGGAAGCCCCTTACCCTATACCAACAGCCCCACAATTCAGGGTCATATGCCTCTAGGCCTTCAGAACCTCCAGTCTTGCAGTCTCCAGTCAGATGGATTTCTCCCCTGCCATGGCCCTCTACTCCAGCTTTTATGCCATCTTCCCCCTGCCTCTAGACTGAGCTACCAGACTGAGCTCTCAAATCTTACCTCTCTACCACAGCACCTTGCATAGAATAGAGAAGGTGTTCAATTAACATTTATGAGGCTCTGAAAGGCAAGCAGGTATGAAACTGTATCTTGATGGCTGACTTGAGACTAGAGAGACAAAGATACCAGCAACCCAGAAGTGTTTCAACCCAGCTCACCGCCTGGCCACTTCTTGTAGCGTACAGGGCTGCAGTAGTCTCGTGGGTGAAGAGTGCCACCTAGTGGAATCGAGTAGGAATAGGCAGTGATAAAAGCAGGTCAAGATCAAAATGAAATAGTTCAAACAGATCTCCTTCGATATAAAAATATACGTAGCATCAAAATAAGTGGAATAGTGGGGACCAAATGAACTGTCTGTATAAGGACATGTCAGCAATGAAGTCAGTGTAGCATCGACATACAAATTTACCTGTGATGCGTTGTTTGTTTTGTTTCAAAGTGAAAGAACTGCCAAGGGCTTACAAATTAACCCTAAGGGTCAAGTATCATAATGCTCAAAGTTTCTGTGGATGCTATGGTATTCCCATAACTTTAAAATCGTCCTACCATTTTCAGCATTATTTCTTACTTAGTGGGGAGATGATAGAATTTGTCATAAAAAGTATGTGAAAGGAGAAACCACCTTTGCTAAAAGTTCATATAAAGAAAAATATGAAAAAATAACTTTTTTCCTTAAAACAAATTAGTCTTTTAAATACTTGCTTGGTGTATCGAGGCACAGATTAGTGTTTTTAGAAAAAAAAGCTTTTAGGAACAGAAACACTTGGGTCAAAATCACATGGTCCTTATATTTTCCCCTTTAAATATAAGCCAAATAGTGGCTGATAACCTGAGCAAGTGAAATTCCTCAATTTCCTCTAATGGCAGAGTAGAATGAGGTCCCATTGCTCAAGCTCACACATAAAAAGCCTGAAAACACGTGTGGACGAAACACCTCAGCCCTGGTCTGTGTCGAGTGATGCCCTCTCTTTCAATGCAATAAACTGGAAATGGTCAGTCTGGACCTGGAGCTTCACGGAACCGCACAGACTTCGTGATGCCATGGGTACTATATTATACACAGCTTGCAAAGCCCATTCTGGACAAGCATTTTTGAAAAGCAAGGCACAGGATTTTTTTTTTTTTTAGTTGAGCCAGGAGATATCCTCGCCAACATAACCAGAAAGTCTGTGGAACTCAAGAGGTAACACCTTATCTGCTTCTAAACACTAGTAGAATAACAGAGCTCACACTAAAGTAGGGTGACTTCCATAACACCTTTCCTCTACACTTCTGCAAGTTGATGCCTGAACTATCTCTCGCCCTAACTTGCCCTAATTTGGCCAAACCTATACATTTTAGCCATATTAACATTTTTCATTTTTATTTTTATTTTTTTTAGGCAAGGCAACCCTTGATTGACCTCACAGATTGCAAAGACCTTGTCAGCTTATAATCCCTTATTTTTAATTTTTTTACACCTACAGCACCTGGTCTCCCATCCAAGTACTAACCAGGCCAAACCCTGCTTAGCTTCTGAGATCAGATGGGATTGGGCTTGTTCAGGGTGGCATGGCTGTAGATGCCATATTAATATTCTTAAAGTCTAATTCTGGCCATTTCATATTTCTCCTCCAACTCTGTTCAAAAATCTTCAATGCTCCTAAATTGCCTATCAAAAAACAGTTGAAATACTTCAGTATAGTATTCAAGGCCCTCAAAAATGTGGCCTCAACCTAACTTTCCAAACATATTTGACATAATTCTCCCATGATGATGAGCCTGTGCTCCAGCCAAACTAAGTTGCTTACTGTTCAAGTGTATCAATATATATTTTTGCACTTCTCCAGTAGTGGAAAAAACAAACAAAAACCAGATCACCCCTAAAAGCCAGTAGGACCATTCCCAAGTGCTGTAAATGGCCTGCCCAGAAAAGAAATATCTTCACAAGTACCATCACACAAGACACTGCCTTTGGAAATACAGATCCATGAAGGATGAGTCAAGAGTTTATACCTCTCAGCACCTGACCTTGTTCTGCTACTGACTAGTCCACTATGAAGTTTTGACATTTCGTTGGTTCTACTTGTTCATTATTTTTTTGTATTATTTTCGTAAAACTCACTGACAACTGCCAAAATGCTATAACTTCAAAAAAAAAGTCAATTTAGATGAATTTTAGAAAAATTTTGCATGGCATTTTGAGATCCTATGAGACATTCTGGAATGTCCCCCAAAATGGAGTTGAGAATCACTGTCTTAGCTAGTATGTTTGCCTCTCTCCATGCTTTGTTGTTTTCACTTATAGAATGAGAACAAATGATGCTCCTACTCTATCTCAAGTCTCTTGTCTTGGATATTATGAGAACAACTGCTGCTTATAAAGAACTTTGTTTTACCCAGAATAAAGGAGTTACATATAACCCAGATTAAACAATTTAACTATAACTACAAATCCCCCATGATAGCCAACAAGTTACATATTACCAACAAAATATGAGACACTATCACATTATTTGATAACACAGTTATAAAGTTCTTTTAGGATGCAGAAAAACATTAATGTTACTGAACTTACACTGGGAGACCATGATGCTTGGGAAGGTGTACACTAAACAGCAAAACAGAATTGTCCTTGGGAGGAAATTGGATCTGGAGCCGGCTTTAGAGCTCTCAAATCTTACCTCTCTACCACAGCACCTTGCATAGAATAGAGAAGGTGTTCAATTAACATTTATGAGGCTCTGAAAGGCAAGCAGGTATGAAACTGTATCTTGATGCCTGACTTGAGACTAGAGAGACAAAGATACCAGCAACCCAGAAGTGTTTCAACCCAGCTCACCGCCTGGCCACTTCTTGTAGCGTACAGGGCTGCAGTAGTCTCGTGGGTGAAGAGTGCCACCTAGTGGAATCGAGTAGGAATAGGCAGTGATAAAAGCAGGTCAAGATCAAAATGAAATAGTTCAAACAGATCTCCTTCGATATAAAAATATACGTAGCATCAAAATAAGTGGAATAGTGGGGACCAAATGAACTGTCTGTATAAGGACATGTCAGCAATGAAGTCAGTGTAGCATCGACATACAAATTTACCTGTGATGCGTTGTTTGTTTTGTTTCAAAGTGAAAGAACTGCCAAGGGCTTACAAATTAACCCTAAGGGTCAAGTATCATAATGCTCAAAGTTTCTGTGGATGCTATGGTATTCCCATAACTTTAAAATCGTCCTACCATTTTCAGCATTATTTCTTACTTAGTGGGGAGATGATAGAATTTGTCATAAAAAGTATGTGAAAGGAGAAACCACCTTTGCTAAAAGTTCATATAAAGAAAAATATGAAAAAATAACTTTTTTCCTTAAAACAAATTAGTCTTTTAAATACTTGCTTGGTGTATCGAGGCACAGATTAGTGTTTTTAGAAAAAAAAGCTTTTAGGAACAGAAACACTTGGGTCAAAATCACATGGTCCTTATATTTTCCCCTTTAAATATAAGCCAAATAGTGGCTGATAACCTGAGCAAGTGAAATTCCTCAATTTCCTCTAATGGCAGAGTAGAATGAGGTCCCATTGCTCAAGCTCACACATAAAAAGCCTGAAAACACGTGTGGACGAAACACCTCAGCCCTGGTCTGTGTCGAGTGATGCCCTCTCTTTCAATGCAATAAACTGGAAATGGTCAGTCTGGACCTGGAGCTTCACGGAACCACACAGACTTCGTGATGCCATGGGTACTATATTATACACAGCTTGCAAAGCCCATTCTGGACAAGCATTTTTGAAAAGCAAGGCACAGGATTTTTTTTTTTTTTAGTTGAGCCAGGAGATATCCTCGCCAACATAACCAGAAAGTCTGTGGAACTCAAGAGGTAACACCTTATCTGCTTCTAAACACTAGTAGAATAACAGAGCTCACACTAAAGTAGGGTGACTTCCATAACACCTTTCCTCTACACTTCTGCAAGTTGATGCCTGAACTATCTCTCGCCCTAACTTGCCCTAATTTGGCCAAACCTATACATTTTAGCCATATTAACATTTTTCATTTTTATTTTTATTTTTTTTAGGCAAGGCAACCCTTGATTGACCTCACAGATTGCAAAGACCTTGTCAGCTTATAATCCCTTATTTTTAATTTTTTTACACCTACAGCACCTGGTCTCCCATCCAAGTACTAACCAGGCCAAACCCTGCTTAGCTTCTGAGATCAGATGGGATTGGGCTTGTTCAGGGTGGCATGGCTGTAGATGCCATATTAATATTCTTAAAGTCTAATTCTGGCCATTTCATATTTCTCCTCCAACTCTGTTCAAAAATCTTCAATGCTCCTAAATTGCCTATCAAAAAACAGTTGAAATACTTCAGTATAGTATTCAAGGCCCTCAAAAATGTGGCCTCAACCTAACTTTCCAAACATATTTGACATAATTCTCCCATGATGATGAGCCTGTGCTCCAGCCAAACTAAGTTGCTTACTGTTCAAGTGTATCAATATATATTTTTGCACTTCTCCAGTAGTGGAAAAAACAAACAAAAACCAGATCACCCCTAAAAGCCAGTAGGACCATTCCCAAGTGCTGTAAATGGCCTGCCCAGAAAAGAAATATCTTCACAAGTACCATCACACAAGACACTGCCTTTGGAAATACAGATCCATGAAGGATGAGTCAAGAGTTTATACCTCTCAGCACCTGACCTTGTTCTGCTACTGACTAGTCCACTATGAAGTTTTGACATTTCGTTGGTTCTACTTGTTCATTATTTTTTTGTATTATTTTCGTAAAACTCACTGACAACTGCCAAAATGCTATAACTTCAAAAAAAAAGTCAATTTAGATGAATTTTAGAAAAATTTTGCATGGCATTTTGAGATCCTATGAGACATTCTGGAATGTCCCCCAAAATGGAGTTGAGAATCACTGTCTTAGCTAGTATGTTTGCCTCTCTCCATGCTTTGTTGTTTTCACTTATAGAATGAGAACAAATGATGCTCCTACTCTATCTCAAGTCTCTTGTCTTGGATATTATGAGAACAACTGCTGCTTATAAAGAACTTTGTTTTCCCCAGAATAAAGGAGTTACATATAACCCAGATTAAACAATTTAACTATAACTACAAATCCCCCTATGATAGCCAACAAGTTACATATTACCAACAAAATATGAGACACTATCACATTATTTGATAACACAGTTATAAAGTTCTTTTAGGATGCAGAAAAACATTAATGTTACTGAACTTACACTGGGAGACCATGATGCTTGGGAAGGTGTACACTAAACAGCAAAACAGAATTGTCCTTGGGAGGAAATTGGATCTGGAGCCGGCTTTAGCTTCTGTGAACATAGGAATTCCTTCTGAGGTAGGGATGGGAGTTCAGGACGAGGAGAAGATAACGTCTCAATTTCCACTGGGTTCTCTGTTGAAATGTTTCTTTCTGCAGAGAGATTATAAATGAAGCACTGGGAATAGAGGCTGGAAAACTACAGAGGGCTTCCTTGTCAGTAGTATGTTTTGTTTCCACAAAGCCATTTTGTCTGTAATCGCAATTCAGCAAATTCTTTATGACAGAATTCTTTTATTGCAACTGTCTCTAAGAGGTTGGACTTCTCCAAGCAGCAGTCTGTTGGGAATTCTAATATTAGACTATAACTGTAACTGTAAATAAGGGGTCTACAAGTCACCAGAGTCTCAGACCAAAGAGAAGGTTACAGACCATGCAGACTGCACAAGAAGCCCATCCCAAGTAGATTGGAAGAGTACAAGTCATTCTAAAAGGATTACAGAAAGGAATCCAAGAATTGTAGACCTATCTTAGAGACAGAAAAGGCCTTGAGAGATAATCTGTTATAGCTCTTTTACAGAAAACAAAGGTTTATGCTAATTTAATGTAGGCTTAAAATTAAGAATATATCACTTGGTAACCTCAGCTGAAAATAACTATTGTGAAATAAACAATACATGTGGTACGATTTTACCTAATAAAATTAAGTAAACTTTTAAAAGATTCTATGACTATTTTTGAATATAAAAAGGTCAGCATAAATTATTTAGTAAACTAATCTGAAAGTACTAACTAGTTCTTCCTGCTTTTTATTTCTTCTTCCCCATTCTGTTGAGTCATTGCTTAGGTCACTAGGTGCCTCCAGCTCTTACTAGAATCACAAATGATTTTGACCTTTCAGCGGAAGAACCATCCCAAAGACCTAAATAAACCCTAGAGGAATGCACTAGGTCTTGGTTTTCCTTAGGACTGTCTTTGTGTACAGAGAAGGGGATCTAGATTAAATCATTTTCAGAACTATCTATACGTCCCAACAGAGGTTGCTAGTTTCCCAGGTCAGAAGCTAGGGAAAACTAAACACACAGCATAGTTCTGGGCTTCTGAAGTCTTCTTCTCGGCTACAGGAGATAAGTTCCAGATCTCCCAAGACTTGGTGTGTTGGCTGTCAGACAAGTATAAGGGAAGGCTATTCCATCTCTGAAAGAGCTCTTCATGCAGAAGCTAAAGGGCCATCTGTCTGGGACATTGAAAAGATTACTGCATTGGATGAAATTTGGGACTCCAAGAACTCTAAAAGGGGAATGAAAGAACAGCAATCACACCAATCCCGGACTGGTTTGCTGCACTTTGAAATTTACAAATGATTTTCTTCTCCATTATTAGTTGATATTCACACAAAACCCTGATGAAGCCAATGTTGTTAGGATGATATGAGAGATGGGAAATTTATGTGCAGAGAGGTCAGTTCGTGTCATGCAGCTGGTGACTAGTAGAGCTAAGATCTAAACACTCCTTTCCCAGTAATACAGGGCCCATGAACAGAAGATAATCTTCTGTTTTCTGTGGCCCTATCACCCTTTCTGGAGAGCCTCCAGGATAGAGACCTTGCAGAAGACACAATCTAATCTTCTCTTGAAACTTTCTGCACAGCTGTGGAATATGTAGTCAGGGGTGTCCGTGGCGCTGTGGCAGAAAGCATGAGAATCAGCGGAGTAAATTCTACTCTCAAGGGAGTTCCTATTCCTTTTTAGACTTCCTCAGCTCTCTAATGAGGGACAGTGCTCCTGGATTTATTCTGAGTGCCTATGTCGGAGTCCTTGAGAAGTAAACAGAGGATTATTTGTGTTTTACTAGAACAACTAACATACTGAGAGGAAATAATTTTGAGCAGGCCTCATAATGACCAGAAGGTAATAGCACTTCATTCAGACCCTAAAAGTGCAGAAGTTAGGGCTGCCATCTATCTTTGAAGTGACTATGAACAACTAGTTTTCTAACCTAATTAATCTGGTACTAACTTAAGTAATTCCTTACTTTTTCTACCCTAAAACCGAGATCAGGGAAATGATGCAATAATGTAATTCAGTCTCAGCCACATTTGTTCACCTTTGAGAGTCTTTTGTCTTTAAGAGCAGTGATGAAATCTATCTGAAAATGAATATCCTAAAATGTCTCCCCTCAGCAATTTCTCCAGTTCATGAAGAAGAGATTTTAGTTTGCAAATACTTAGTGTGTAGGTGGCCTTCTGATTATGAATGTGATGGAGTAGTAGCTTGTAGCAGACTAATATTTCTACTGAGAACAACTAGGAAAGCCAGATAAATGTTTAAAACATCTGTTTGAAGACACAGGAGCAATGATGAGGCAAGAAGACTTCGGGAAAGAGAGGTGATAATACTCTGCAGTCATTTTTTTCATCAAGACATTTGCTGATTCTGCACATGAGACAAATGGGCAGGGATATGAGTAAGGGCCTGGACTGAGGGCCTCTACTAAGAGGAGAGAAACCAGCAGAGCTTTGGATCATCTTTTGAGGATGGAGAAAAAATATTTGAAGCTTGAAAATCCAGGATTCTGGTGAGAAGAAGGGGAGAAACTGATAGTATTTCCCTCAAGATATTTACTGAATTTTGAAACTGCATTAACCAAAAAAAACCTAAGAAAATGACTGTCAAACTAGAATTTTATACCTAGCAAAAATTACCTTTCAAAAAAAGAAGGATAAGATTTTAGGGAAAAAGTGGCAACGCTGGCATTATAGTTTTTGAATCTCCTTAAATCACCCACTTAAGACAGAGTGCTAGAACGGCAAAACAAAAACCCACAAACAACATCTACAACAATACTAGGTGAAAAAGTATCACAATGAAACCCAGAATATGACTAGGTAGAGATAATTCATTAATATCTACAAGAGAGTATAGTATCGTCATCATTTGGGAGGAAGCAGAAGGAATAAATAGGGACGTCTGAAATACCTGAAAATAGAAGTACCGCAAAATAGTCAACATATACTTACTGCAAAGCACAGCAGAACATTTTAAGAACAACAGTCCCAAGAAGGAAGAGTCCTGCATATTCCAATGTCTGAGTAAGTATGAGAGGTCTGAAGGGCTGAGCTGCCTGGGCTCGAGCAAATAAAAAAATTCATCAACCATGATGAGAGACAGCTTCCAGTCTGGGATGCAGTATGCTGGAAGAAACACCATCCCCATAGTTAAGACGAAAAACAAGCCAGACTAACTTCAAATTCATGAAAATTTTCTAATGCACTGAGGTTGCAAAGCAGCAAATTTGCCCCAAATCTGAGGATACAGTCCCTGCAGGAGGGAGAAGATATGAACACTCACTTATCTGGGGTAAGCTTACTGAAAACTAAGAAGAGTTCAGCTAGAAAGATCAATGAATTGGTGATATGTGGATGGCAGGACAGTGTGACGCCTCTGAGGGCCTCGGAAACTGGGGAAATCTACATTGTTTTGCAGACTCTTTCTCCATGAACCCTGCTGGGTGCTTTCAGAAAAGATCAGAGAGAGCCCTAAGAATGGACCACTGAGATGCAGACTTTGGAGAGAGGAACACTGGCCATATGGAAGGGATAAGATTCTCTACCCCATGCATTTCCCCCATCTCCCCTAGAAGGGAAAAATGTCTAACTCTGTGGGGGAAAGAACAACAAACTCTGTCATCTCTAGGGCACTGGAGGAAACTCACTGCAGCTAGGAGAAGGAAACAGAAAAAATAACTATTTTTGGAGGGACGGTCAGAAATATGTGGTGAGCCCAGAACTACACAAGGGAAGAGACAAAAGACTTGAGACTGCCATACTCCTTGAGACCAAAGAACATAGTACCTAAGACCAAGGATTAAGCGAAACAATGGAAAATGCCCTCCTCCCAATATCCCACATCGCTAAGCAAATGAATTCAAGCAACTAGTAACAGCAGGATTCTATGGGCGGGGCGGGGGTCTCGGAACAGAAGAGGAAGAAGAGCATGCAAAGAGATGATCTGAGGCACACTGTAAGGAAAAACCTAAAGCTCAGTGTTTAAAGACATTGCTAGGGAAGACCAACTCTCACCCTAAGTGTAAGGAATTACTACAGGAATTTGAAACTTGTGGTGCAGATTATAGATAATAAATTTGATGGCACAGACGTAGTTTCATATTGTAAAAAATCATCATCTTAAACAAAATAGAGAATAAATAGTATTAAGTAAATAATATATCTTAAATAATAAACCTCTTCTAAAAGTAGTTTATTTACTGAAAGACAAAAATTAATGTGAAATATAAATTTACCATATGAACCAGCAATTTCACTCCTAAGGAAGAAGTAAAATGAAAACACGTACACACAAAGACTCGAAAGCAAATGTTCATAAAAGCATTATTCACAACAGCCAAAAAATAATCAAACGTTCATCAACTAATAAACAAACAAAATAGGGCACACCTCAAACAGTGGAATACTATCAAGCAATACAAAGGAACAAAACACTGATTCATGCTACAACATAAATGAATCTCATTACGCTAAGTAAAAAAAGCCTGATGCAAAAGACTCAATACTATATGATCCAATTTACATAAAATTACAAAAAAGAAAATTCTATAGGCATAGAAAGAAAATTAGTGGTTTCCTGGGGAAGGTGACTGACTTATGGTATGAGGGATCTTTGGGGTAATGGCAATATTCTAAAGAGTGGATTTTGGTGATGGTTGCACAACTTTGTAAATTCACTAAAAACCACTGAAGTGTACCCTTAAAAGGGTGAATTGTACAGTATGTAAATTATATCTCCATAAGGCTAACTTTTAAAATGAAAGAGAAAAAGACTTTCTCAGAAAAACAAAAATAATGATGAAAATCATAGCCAGTAGTATTACTCTACAGGAAATCTTAAAGAAATTCTTTAGGCCCTGAGCAGTCAAAGGCAGTGGCTGACCTTGGCCTACATGGGAGCCCCTCACAAGAGGCCACAGAACTAACACACCTGGACAGACCACAACAGAGCACTATCTGACTAGCTCCATTAGGGGCACACCAAAAAGGTGGTCTCAACAGGTACACGAGACTTCTGGGGCGAATCCCACTCCTTGGAGTCAGCCCCCACACAGCAGCTCAAATCCTGTGGGCGCGGCCAATACACACCAGTCAGCCTAAGAGTCAATCTCATCCACTGACGTGTAACAGCAGTCAAGGCTTAGCTACAACAGGAGAATACACACAACCCACACAAGGAACACGCCCAGAGCCCCTGGCACAGGTGATCAGGGAGATTGTGCCACTGGGCCACATGGGACACCTACTACATTAGGCCATCTGGCCAAGGTTGAGAGACGTAACAAATCTTTCTAATACACAGAAACATAGAGAGGCAATTAAAATGAGAAAACAAAGAAACATGCTGCAAATGAACAAGGAGAAAACTCCAGAAAATAAAAGCTAAATGAAATAGAGGCAAGCAACCTACCAGAGACAGAGTTCAAAACAGTGGTTAGAAGGATGCGCCATGAATTCAGAGGAAGAATAGATGAGCTCAGTGAGGACTCCAAAAGAGAGATAGTAAGCATAAAAAAGGACACAGAAACCATAAAAAGAACCCATCAGAAATGAATAATAACTGAAATGAAGAATACACTAGAAGGAATTGATAGTACATTAGGTGAAGCAAAGAATCAAATCAGTGAGTTGGAGGCAAGGTAGCATAAAACACCCAATCAGAACAGCAAAAAGAAAAAAAGAATAAAAAAAAAGAATAGAGGGAAGTTGAACCTATTTGAAGAAGTAAGGACTGAAAACTTCCCTAACCTGGCAAAGGAAATAGACATAGAAGTCCAGGAAACACAAAGTCCCAAACAAGAGGAATTCAAACAAACCTAAACCAATGCACATAATAATTAAAATGCCAAAGGTTAAAGACAAGGAGAGAATCTTAAAAGTGGCAAGAGAAAGACAGCTAGTTACTTACAAGGAAGCTCCCAAAAGAATGTCAGCTGATTTTCAACAGAAACTTTGCAGGCCAGAAGGGAATGGCAAGAAATATTCAAAGTGATGAAAAACAAGGACCTACAACCAAGA